>NC_136262.1:194574083-194756583 GCF_964187855.1 Myxine glutinosa | reverse complement strand
TTCGTCGATGGACTCGTTCGTCCGTCTCATTCGTTTTCTTGCTGCATCCTGTTCAAGTCTGCGTTCTTCATCGATCGTCTCATTCATTTTGGAAATAGAAGTTTCCACGCAGCGCATGAATTGTCACGATCCTCAAGAGGAATTTGTCTCGTAATCATCAAATGATAAATGGCAAGTAAATTATATTGTGGAAAATTAAAGATTTCAAATAAACCTATTTAAAGTGTATTCGCACATAACTAATTTTAAAAAACGAAGAAATATCTCTCGGTAATTTCCTGAAACATATTTTACTTCCGGCTAATAATGTTGAATTAAATAAAAACGAAGAAATATATGTCGGCATCATTGTTGACGTTTTTGTGACGACTGTCATCAAACGAAAAAGTAATATATCTTAACGGAAAAGCAAAAGCGAATTTTTAATATATATGTCGACACGTTGCCGTCGGTGTCATGTTGGGCGGTGTATGATACACCATGACGCGATTTTAAAAAATATATCTGCATTTTCCCGCGTGTGTGGAATGTTCTCAATTATTGCTGACACCGACTCTAAAACCATCGATAAAAATGAAATCATATGGTGAGTTAGATTGGAGATAAAGGCGTGAGAGAGACTCAATGGCCTTGAAGTTACAGGCCTTTGAGAATTCATTTCGTTCTATAAACGGCAACTTTCATCGGATTTTCTTCCCGTTTTTTTTTCAACCGAGTCTAAAACTATGTTAGCGACTGTGAAAAATGAAATGATATATCGAATTTAAAATAGATATCGACACATTGCCGTCGGTGTCATGTTGGGCGGTGTATGATACACCATGACGCGATTTTAAAAAATATATCTCTGCATTTTCCCGCGTGTGTGGAATGTTTGTGGAAAATTAAAGATTTCAAATAAACCTATTTAAAGTGTATGCGCACATAACTAATAAAAAAAACGAAGAAATATCTCTCGGTAATTTCCTGAAACATATTTTACTTCCGGCTAATATGTTGAATGAAATAAAAACGAAGAAATATATGTCGGCATCATTGTTGACGTTTTTGTGACGACTATCATCAAACGAAATAGTAATATATCATAACGGAAAAGCAAATGCGAATTTTTAATATATATCGACACATTGCCGGCGGTGTCATGTTGGGCGGTGTATGATACACCATGACGCGATTAAAAAAATATATCTCTGCATTTTCCCGCGTGTGTGGATTGTTCTCAATTATTGCTGACACCGAGTCTAAAAGTAAAACCATCGATAAAAATGAAATCATATGGTGAGTTAGATTGGAGATAAAGGCGTGAGAGAGACTCAATGGCCTTGAAGTTACAGGCCTTTGAGAATTCATTTCGTTCTATAAACGGCAACTTTCATCGGATTTTCTTCCCGTTTTTTTTCAACCGAGTCTAAAACTATGTTAGCGACTGTGAAAAATGAAATGATTTATCGAATTTGATTTGAAATAAAACTGGGGTAGAGCAAGACACCACGGGCCTACAAAACAGGACTCAAAGCTATGCGAGTTAATAAAATGGTGGATATTTGTTTATAGCCACTCCCAGAATGGGTGGAGCTATGGGTGGAGCTACTCTGCAAACCGAGTAAGCCACACCCCGGACAGACACCCAACAGATAGACAGACAGACAGACAGAATCATCTACGGCTATTATAATATAGATATATATATAATATATATATATATATACTAGCATCTGATGAAAAGAACATGTATATTTTAGAGCAATATCACAGTACATTTCCTACATGACGTTTTGTCAATTTTCAATTTCTCAAAACCTCTTGGTATACAACATTTCTGGTTTTCTTACTTGGTGCCAAGACATAAAGATTGCTTGGTTTTCCAACCCTCGATCAGCCCACGTACAGCTGGCCATGGGAAGTACCCGGCATTGCCGGGCGGGGGAAGGGGGGGAACGTGGGGGAGGGGGGGAGGGGAGGAGGAAGGGGAGGGGAGGGGAACGGGGGAGGATGGGGGGGAGAGGAATGGGGGGGGAGGGGGGAGGGGAATGGGGGGGGAGGGGGGGAGGGGTAATGGGGGGGAGGGGGAGGGGAATGGGGGGGGAGGGGAGGGGAGTGGGGGGAGGGGGGAGGGGAGGGGAGGGGGAGGGGGAGGGGGGGTGGGGAGGGGAGGAGAGGGTGGGGAGGGGAGAAGAGGGGGGGGAGGGGAGAAGAGGAGGGAGGGGGGAGGAGGAGGGGGGAACGGCTAGCTTGGCAAGCGATAGCAGGCTTTTTACTTTTATTTTTACCTCAATGAGGGCTATATATATAGTCTGTGCTTGGAGCCTTCAAGTTCAACATAATGTTTTTTTATGAAAAATAATGCAGATGTATAACAATCCACCAATGCAAGTTCAGAAATGAATGCAGATCCTTTACTTTGCGATACAAACGCAATTCCCGCCATTTCCACTCACGATCGAGGGCCTCCACAGTTACCGCGCCTCTTCTTCCTCCTACAACTTCGTCTCACTTCTTTCACTCAAAATGCACGAAATTCTGCCGCATGAAATTATGTAGAGGCCTCGTCGGGGGGATATAAGGTAGATAAGGAAGGCGTTGTAACAGAAGAATCAAAATAAAAGTGGAAGAACATAAGGAAATGGTAGCTATTCTGGACCCACAGCCAAACCCGACAAACCATTGCAATACACCCCGAACGTCTAGCGCCGCCACAAACTACACCATGGAATTGCAGCTGGTGCGGTTTTTTTAAACCATTGATATTAAAATAAAACGTAGCCTAAAACCACCGGGATTTTATGCTGATTCCGAATCTGAGTCTAAAACTTTTCTCTGATGTGTAGTTCTTGAGTTATAAGCGGACATCCAGACAGACACACACACACACACACACACACACACACACAGACACTCCTCCTTTATATATAGAGATATATATTTCCATGTATGTATATATACACGTATATATATACATACATATATATATATATATATATATATATAAACATGGAAAAAATATATCGACTCCTCGCATGCTCTTCCATCCAAAGAACGCTGCATAAAGCAACCATGAAAGGCTACATTATGTAATCCCTTTGCCGTTTCAACTCCTTCCAAGAGTTCCTCCACAGCATGGTTTTTGTTTTTACTTATACTGTATGTTGACTACTTTTTGACATTAGCACATTGTTCATGCTTAGGAGCCTCGATGTGATGGCACGCGTTTCTGTCTGCGCTGTCGATGATTCGCCAATAAGCGATGAAACCGGTCCGGCAGCTGAGGGTGTGTGTAGCTTTGGGATTATTATGTATGTACTATGTGTGAATGTCTTCACAGTTGTGGAGGAACTCTGGGAAGGGTTTAAAACAGCAAAGGGCTCATGTTGTGTTGTTTTCATGGCTGCTTTATGCAGCTTTCTTCGGCTATAGGAGCATGGGAGGAGTACATTTATATTCATATAATCCTAGCCACCTGGGTTAATTGATTCGGTGAGAGTTAATTGGTTCCCTCCATTCACAGGTGAGAGATGTGATTGGGTCTTTGATATATATATACACATCAGCCAGAGGTTAGCTTTCATCAGAGACAATGCAAGCAGTGATAGCAAACTCTTTAGTATGCTCTCCCAGAATTGTGTGGCAATATTCTTTAAATACACAATGAAACCACATCATCTGTATTTTTTCTCCTCTCTCTTTTTGATTGCAAAGGCAACACTTGTGTAAAAGCGACATTATTGAGAAAATGGATGAACAAGCCAATTAAGACAAAACATCACGATAATGAGTGAGTAGCATGCACATGGTCATCGAGGTTCGTGTGCACCATATCAACACTAAATTAAGAGCACAATCCAAGAGCTTGTCTTTGTTTGTGATTGGCTGAGTTGAATCTAGTTTCCAAAGTCCACATAGACCAAAATCTCCCAAAAAACTTTTGGCCTTCAGTCGCCTCCTCCTACCGTCCTCATTTAGGCCATCACTGAGAAATTTTGATTGGGGGGAAAAATCAAGGCATTAAAACAGTAAATGTCAGAGCAATTTCCTCTCGACTTATGTTACGAAAACCATAATTTGTCGACGCCAATTGAGTTCTCATTTGTCCTGCTTGTAAGTAACCATGGCAGCTTCGGTAAATTTGGTGGAATTGTCTTTAATAGCAGTGAAGCCAACAAGGAATTAGACGGAACATTTCAAAATGTAAATTATGCCTCCATTTGCATGAGATTGTGGTTCACTTTATGTTTATTTTAGAGTATTGTTCACATAATGGTTGGAGTGTCTGCTTGGATTCTGGGAAATAAACTGTTTGATTACAACCCTGACCAAGTCATACCAAATACTTGAAAAATGGTACGTACTGCTTCCTTGCCTTATGCTCAGTATTTATAGGATATAGTATAGAGAATAGACAAACCCCATCAGTTGGCAGGCATAGGGAGGAAACTTTCTCCTTAAATGGCCCTACTGGAAGTAGAGAGATAAGTAATGTCATAAAGATGGCGTAGCCAGTACCCAGGGAGCCCAGGGAAGTTAAATTACTTCACCTGCACTCAGAAGCTCTGTTTGTCGATGTCAAGATTCGTGTTGTCTCACAAGTGCGTGTGTGTGTGTGTGTGTGTGTGTGTGTGTGTGTGTGTGTGTGTGTGTGTGTGTGTGTGTGTGTGTGTGTGTGTGTGATTTGTGTTGCATCTCTTCCATGAGCATTCCAAAACAAAAGGATTATAAGGCCTACTGCAGGTGTACATTACATATTAAATGATTCAAAGCTGCAGTTCTGGGTTCCAAAAACAAGGCATCAGTGCCATCTAGTGGTACCTCGTATATCTAGCGCAATTATGTCACCAAAGTAACAAAAATAAGTGTTTTAAAATCGGATTTTCCACACAAGTAGTTTCATCCATCTTTTTGAATGAAACATTGAATAACCTGCAATAAGACAGATTCTCCACAATCCATTTGGTTTACTTATCGATGCAAGTCTCTTCAATATCACCAAGCAATAGCTAAGGACAACTTTTTTGGGGCCTATCTAATTGACTATTACTTGTATTAGTGTACAGTAATGGTTGTTTTTTTGAATCTAGCTTGGTGGGGTGCCCCAGTCTGTCCCAACGAGTCTGAATCACCACCAACAGCAACACAACATTGACAGTACAGGACAAAAAGGCAAGGGAAGCCTGGAGAGACAACGCGTGGAACATTTTGTACAACCAACATGGAGGCTAGCAAGCTCCAGCATAACAAGAGGTGTTAGGGTTAGGGTTAGGTTTAGGGATAGGGTTAGGGTTGGGTTAGACTGGTGATGTACAAGATGATGCACAAGATGATGCACAAGATGATGCACAAGATGATGCACAAGAGTTGTTAGGGTTAGGGTTGGGGTTGGGTTAGACTGGTGATGCACAAGATGATGCACAAGAGTTGTTAGGGTTAGGGTTAGGGTTGGGTTAGACTGGTGATGCACAAGATGATGCACAAGAGTTGTTAGGGTTAGGGTTAGGGTTGGGGTTGGGTTAGACTGGAGGTGCACTGGTGATGCACAAGATGATGCACAAGAGTTGTTAGGGTTAGGGTTAGGGTTGGGTTAGACTGGTGATACACAAGATGATGCACAAGAGTTGTTAGGGTTAGGGTTAGGGTTGGGTTAGACTGGAGGTGCACAAGATGATGCACAAGAGTTGTTAGGGTTATGGTTGGGTTAGACTGGTGATGCACAAGATGATGCACAAGATGATGCACAAGATGATGCACAAGAGTTGTTAGGGTTAGGGTTGGGGTTGGGTTAGACTGGTGATGCACAAGATGATGCACAAGAGTTGTTAGGGTTAGGGTTAGGGTTGGGTTAGACTGGAGGTGCACAAGATGATGCACAAGAGTTGTTAGGGTTAGGGTTAGGGTTGGGTTAGACTGGAGGTGCACAAGATGATGCACAAGAGTTGTTAGGGTTAGGGTTGTGGTTGGGTTAGACTGGAGGTGCACTGGTGATGCACAAGATGATGCACAAGAGTTGTTAGGGTTATGGTTGGGTTAGACTGGTGATGCACAAGATGATGCACAAGAGTTGTTAGGGTTATGGTTGGGTTAGACTGGTGATGCACAAGATGATGCACAAGACGTACATTGGTCATGTATATTTTATGTGAAAAACATGATTAAATTGATATCCATCTCTGTTGACTCTTCCCTCCCTCTGAGACTCACCCAAACACTCACTCCAACCAAAAACCCTCCATCACTTCCTCAACCTTCTATTTTTCGGTGCTCCACAGCGCATGCGTGAAGGACCTCCTCGGGCAGTCAGGCCTTTTACTCGTAATGCATTAATTTACGGGGAAAGCCCTTTGGACTCGGTGCATGTCACATCAATTTGGCTGAACACGACCCAAGAAAAGTTTCACCCCTCCTGATATATAGCAGCGAAGTTTTCAGCTATAATTTCAGTTTCTTTTGTAGGACTTTTTCTCTCCCTCGCTGATCCATCTGGTTTAGCTTGAGCACATTCATCAAACACAACAGGACTCGGAGCTGCTCTCGTACGTTGCACCTTCTTATTGCAACGTCCGCACCCATGTGCTTCCGTAAGCCATCCTCCCGCACTGCGGATCCATTAAATTATTCCCTCGGAATACAGACTGCAGTTAAATTTTGTTTGTGCAATCAATTCTCATAACTGCATTAGCAGTTCCACATATTTGGTGAAGCAACACCAATGGGTTTTTTTAAAACCTAATGTAGAAATTAAGGGCATTTTGTGTGTTCAGGGACGTTACTTTAGTGGATGCTATTTTATTATACATCTCTGAGTATAACTTTTTTTTAATGCAATTTCATTTTTATAGGCATCACCATTTGGTGATAAATATAGTCTTTTTGGGGGGTTACTTCACATACACCAAACGAATGAGATTTTGTTTCCTTTTCTATATAAAAGTCTAGGCTCATGGAAGAACAAGCTGACGGAGGGTGGAAGGCAATGCACAGACAGTGGGTGGACATTGGACAATAAATGTTGAAATACTGACATATCTCTTTATATATTTTATAATACCACTTTAACTAATCATTTTGTTTCCTTTCTCTGTGTTTCCTTCTTCCTCGGCTTCTCAGCAAATCCCTATGGTCATTTGTACCTCTCAGCATTTTGCACCATTGTGTATAATATTACAACATTGTCCTACTTTTTTGCAGAAGAGAGTCTTTACACTAAATAGTTATCCAATACTGGTTATTGATATGAGCTTTTATAATCACACACACACACACACATCTGTTATGCATTAACAGATTCCTGGCCATGGGAATACATTCCAGCACCAGAGAGAGAGAGAGAGTTGACGCTTGCTAACCTTTACCCACAGGAAGTCATTTTTTTCCCTAAGCAGTACTACATACGTCTCCTGCCTCCTGGTGAAAACAGTGCAACTTTCAGGCCACAGATACCTTGACTACAACTGACAAGGGACAACCTCCACAAGAACATCTGTGATCTGGCACAGTGTGCGCTTTAAGAACCAGCATATCACTTTACGCGTCTCGGTGGTGCCAACGCACACATTAACCTCTTGAACTTGCTGTAACACAGCACACGGCATTAAAAATTACTCATTCTCCATTTGTTTCACGTTGAGTCTAAAATATGTACTCGGATTTACTGTAAAAGCACTGGGAAGCTCAGGTGCAGGTTACATGGGGCAATGAGATGTTGGGGGAGTCTGTTAAAGTAAGCAATAATGCACTGATCTCTAGTAATTAGAAAAATCCGCACATGGTAGATGGTGTACCTCGGAGGCATGTGCCAGCACACGGACTGCAGACTGATGGACCGTTTCTCAGGAAAGAGGTCTGGTCTTCATGATGCAGGCAGGACCACCAAACGTGGGTCAGCCTTGGGCATCTTTCTTCCTCGTCAATGGATCCGTCGGCACACTGGGTGGTTTGAAGTGCAAGACGAGCGAGAAAAGGATTCTCGCCTCTGCAAGCAGTACTCTTGCCACCCTGCATCCTGGAGCAGCTTTTCTGGGTTGGGTTTAGAGTTGGAAATGGCTCAGCAGTAGGACACACATAGCTGGTAAACAGACCAGTGGGACAGAGAGTGGAGCGACTCAGAGAAAGAACGAACATCAACCTAGGCATCTTATTGGATTCCGCTCCATTCCTCAACATTCCTTCTTGAACAATTAAAGACGACTAATAGGCCATCCTCAATTTTTTCACCTTTAAAATTGTTTTCTTCCCAACCGCTTGAGCGATTGCCATAAATCTTTAACAATAGGAGCGCCTATCCAAGGAGAATTTGTTTTTAAACAAAAGTGCATGATGATTGGATGGCAGTGCGGCCGGCATTAAAAAAAATAGATAGATAGATAGATAGATAACTCGATAGAAAATATAGACTCGGGCATTTGAGCTTTTAAAAGTAAACGTTTCCTTTTCCTTTTTTATAATTTTGGAGATTGATCAATGACATTTGTAGACAATTGGCCAAATGTAGTACATGGGATTTGAAACCGGGTCCCCTACATTACAAGTTCGGAATTTCAATGGGGAACAACAACAAGGCCATCCCAGTTGTTAAATGGATAACTCTACATTCCAGTCTGTTCTGTAAATCTAAAAGTGAAATTGTATCTTGTAGAAATGGATTTGTATGAAATAATAATAATTCTCCACATCTCCCCTCAGCCCTTCTTCCCCGAAGTGCCCCCATTGGGTCACTTCCATACCTCTTTACCCTTCACAGATATTAGCTAACTCCTCAGCTCCATTGCATTGTCCCAGTCTTCTTTTGTCTGTGGAGGCAATTCCCTGAGTCTGTCCAGTCAATTTTTTACCTCCACACTTGCAACTTGGTGAGCCATCGCAGTCTCATTTATCCTATTAATCATCTTCATATTCTCGCTGTGACATTTCTCTTAAGTCAACCTGCCTATACGTTTCAATATTTACCCTGTAGGTCAGTTTTTCCTGTCTGTTCGCCTGGTCTCTGTTTACTCAATTCCCTCACTTCCTCCTGTGCCCTTGTCCCATGCATATGGTCCTCATACTCACTATGCTTCTTGTTTGCTCCTTGTCTGTCTCCTGCAACCCATGCCTACGTTTTTCATTGTTGTTGTCTACTCAACGCCCTCACCCCCTTCACCCCACTCCTCCACCGAGGTATGACATTCAGCTCTCCACAAGCCTCAATGTCTCTGTATTTAAAAAAAACTTGACGTAAACATTTTGTTCATCGTTTGTAAAAATGAATAAACAAATATATAAATGAATATACCTAAAATGCACCCAAGTTCAGAAAAATTAATCTGCACCGTCCCGTGATCGAAAACCCTATTTGGACAATCAGCGAGAGGTGTTCGTCTGCAAACCTCGGCCCAATTAAACATACCTGGATGATGAGAACTCATTTACTCTACACTGTAGTACAGATGCATACTGTATCAATATGTCATTTGACTCAAAGCAAAAAGTGAATAAAAAAGCAAATTTGGAAAATCACTCAATTAATTAATGAATTAATTGCAAGTCCAAACAATGTTAGAGATCTTCTAAAGAGTAGTAGGCCTACGTTACTAGTAAAACTAGCTAACGATAAGAAATGACAAACAATTGTTGAGATCGGCAACAAAATACTTGAGATTACATTTCTGATTAAAAGTAAAGTGTAGAAAGTCAATTTTATATGATTTGATTTTTTGCAATTGGACTCTTTTCACCTTCCAGAGTCCCACGTTCCCAAAAGCAAATAGCCCAGGCTGGGAAAGCACTTTGCCTGCCAGCTCCCTTCTCAGGCCTAGCCCTTGCTGCTGTCTCGACAAACTGCCTTCGACATACACAATTGCCTCTGATTGCTGTTTCAGTCATACCGTGGCCACCTCTACATGCTCAGAACAGTGTGGGCCATGCCCTCGGCTTGGCCATCGTTCAACCATAACCATGATGCGTCCCATAAATGACGAGGCCAGCATTTCTCCCGATCATGAAAATATGGTTAGAGAGAAGCGAGGCCAGTACTCTGCGAGTAGTATAAATAACACCGGGTGTTATGCATCGCAACTAACCATGTGGTTACTTAGCAATGGAGAAATTTCAGGATACTTGAAAATGCGTAAATTCCATCTACCTGCCAGCAAGCACCAGAGAACGTTGGCACCCAGTCAGGTGTTTCCCTCGCAATGCAAAAATTCCATTGGAATTAGGAACCTGTGACAGAATTCTTATCGAACAAAATTAACTCTCTGTCACAAAACCTGAAGGTTCTTTAATGTATCTATGTCCAACCAGTATAATTTTTACTCTGCTCAACTTTTGGAATAAATATTTCAACTCAACAAACATCACACAGTTATACTGTACATGGGGTCGGGCACATAATACATGAAGCTTTGGGGTGGGGAGGGGTGTGCAGAGGTGGGTGTTTCCTCCTCGAACGTCATAGAGAGTTATGGAGAGGGGTAGGGACGTGCCAGTCACCTGACGCCATCTTGAGCAATCTGGAAGTGTCCCATTTATACGTTGAAAGATCGCAGAGCATTGTGGGAGAATATTATCTGAACATGAAATGTACTTTGTCTCTAGTATGTTCAGCATATTTACATTCGAAAATTCCTTTCATTTGCGATTAATATTATGCATTGTAAACATTTCATAATTGTCTCGAATAGCTTGATTTCATAATTGTAAACGTGTCATAATCTTACCTGATTGCATGAATACACCATTTTGTGGATTGTTTTGTGTCATTGTGAAAGGGAAGGCTAATTTTGAAGTAGCGAAGGAGTATTTTGTTGAAGTGACATGTTTTTATGTGGGTGGTGGCGATTCGTGTGCAGCTTGTGGCTGCTGGTTGCATCTTTTCTGGGGCGCGGGCTACCGTTGATGCGATGCCTCTAAAACCGGTCATCTGGTACTCATTTTGCCGACATTTGAAGAATGACAGACGGAGTCAACCCACCTGTTGTTAATTCAACTGCCCAACAGGGGCTCAAACTCAGGGCCCAAAGGTCTCAAGCCAGCTACCTTGACCGTTAAGCCAACAATAGGCTTTATGGGTAGGGGGGGGGGGTGGTATGCAAACCCTCACCGGGCTCACCGGGCTCACAGGGAAGAGGGGGTGTCAAAAACAGTCACGTATTTTGTGTATGACCCATATAACAAAAAATAATTCCATATCGTGTCATAGGCTTGCAAGCAACATTGCTCTGTACCAATACACTGCCTAAACTAGAACGGCACTCAGTAGAGAGCATACCTCCCTCCACCTGGTTGGCCATATCACTCAATGGTGAAGAATCACTTTAAAATTCTACTGGCCGGATCCGGATCCGGATCTTCACCAAAATTGAATCGATTCTCTCTTGTCACACACACAACCTGTCCACCAAGTTTCGTCCAAATCCATCCATAACTTTTTGCGGTATCCTGCTATCTATCGTTTTTGGCTCTATCTCCAAATGGTGAAGAATCACTTAACAAAGTAAATAATTATATCAGAATCCACATTCAGATCGTCACCAAAATCGAATCGAATCGTCCTTGTCACACATCCAACTGGTCCACCAAGTTTCGTCCGAATTCGTCCACAACCTTTTGAGATATCCTGTTATGTATCGTTTTTGGCCGGATCCCCCAAAGGTGAAGAATCACTTTTAAAAATCTAGTAGCCGGATCGAATCCGGATCTTCACCAAAATCTGATCATTTTGGTTCTTGTTACATACACGACATCTCTGCCAAATTTCGTCCGAATCCGTCCACAACTTTTTGAGATATTTTGTTCACATCCAAACGGACAGACAAACAGACAGGGGTGAAAACATAACCTCCATCCACCTTTAGTGGCGGAGGTAATAACATGCAGTCACTTCTGAATAATTTGTGACATTCTCAAAGAACAATTCACAAGAGATAACTGTATATCATTTAATGTTGAGGAACAACATGAATCGCACAATGCAGACACACAAATAAATATGGTGGATTTTTCAGGTATCCCAAATATTCTTCTTTTACATTGCTCCATGTCCCATTAAGTTGGAGGAGGTGGCTAATGGAGCATGTAATGTTGGACCAAGTCTTTCATGAACCAGCTGACCAGGCCTGATGTTCGACTGGATCTAGTTAATCCAATAACTCATAATTTGGTCAGGGTGAGAGTGATCATTTCGCTACTCTTAGTCAAAAGGCACAAACATTTCCAATGGGATATTTAATGTCCATCGGCAATCAAAATCAGCAGACAGGACCCCAGATTAATGTCCCATCTGGAGGACGGTACATTTTATTTACGGAAATCCCCACCTGAAAAGCACCAATTTGACAATTTATCGATGAATAAGATAATTTAACCCAGACATAGACAGCTCAAATGTACAGTCACGTGAAAAAGTAAGTGCACCCCATGTAAAGTTTTGACTTTTTAAAACATATTTCAACATACAGCTATTTAATCTTCATTTCAACAATATTGATAGATAAAGGTGATATAATATAACAATTATCATGAAACATTTACATTTTTTAGTCCATTGTATAATTTAAATAAACGTAAATGCAAATTTCGCACGTGGAAAAAGTAAGAACACCCTTGGCTGTAATAGGTGGTATTGCCCCCTTTGGCAGAAACAACCTCAAGTGGGCGTTTCTTATAACTGTCTACCATTCTCTGACATCGACTGGGAGAAATTTTTGCCCACTCCTCCATGCAGAATTCTATCAGCTGTGAGATGTTTGAGGGGTTTCTGGCATGCACAGCTCGTTTCAAATCCCCCCACAACATCTCGATGGGATTTAGATCCGGGCTTTGACTTGGCCGTTCCAGAACCCTCCATTTCTTTCTTTTCAGCCATTCCTTGGTGGATTTACTGGTATGTTTAGGGTCATTGTCATGTTGCAAGGTCCACCTTCGGTTGAGCTTCAACTTTTCGACAGATGGCCTCACATTATCCTCAAGCACCCTCTGGTACAATGAAGAATTCCTAGTGGATTCTATGATGGTGAGCTGCCCAGGCCCTGATGCAGCAAAGCTGCCCCAAACCATAATATTTCCACCACCATGCTTTACAGTTGGTATCAGGTTCTTGTGGTCAAATGCTGTCTTTGGTTTTCGCCAAACATGTCTTCTGGTACTGTAGCCAAATAGCTCTACCTTTGACTCATCTGTCCAGAGCACATTGTTCCAGAAGTGCTGCTCTTTGCCTAGGTGTTCATTGGCAAACTTTAGTCTTGCCCTGATGTTCTTTCTGGACAGCAAAGGTCTCCTCCTAGCACACCTCCCATGTCGATCAAATTTGTGCAGCCTCTTTCTAATGGTAGACTCATGCACTTTGACATCAACAGTGGCAAGAGCTACCTGTAGGTCCCGTGATGACATTCTGGGGTTCTTCGAGACTTCTTTCAGCATCTTGCGGTCTGCTCTTGGGCTGAACTTGCTGGGGCGGCCTGGCCTGAACAGGTTGGCAGTTGTTTGGAATCTTCTCCACTTGTAGATGATCTTCCGGACAGTCGAATGATTGATTTCAAATTGTTTGGAGATCTTTTTAAATCCCTTCCCAGACTCGTAGGCATCTACAACCTTCTTCCTGAAGGCCTCAGAGAGCTCTTTTGATCTAGGCATGGTGACGCCACACACTTCAACAACAAAGAGCAAACCAAACTAAATGTCTGAGGTTTAAATAAGACAGGTTCCTCCAAGATCCTCTCTAACAATGTTCTAATCATTTGCACCTGAGCTGGTGCACCTGATTCTAATTTTAGGTATTTGAAGTAGTGATAAATGTAAGGGTGCACTTACTTTTTCCACATGCGAAATTTGTATTCATGTTTATTTAAATTATACAATGGACTACAAAATGTAAATGTTTCATGATATTTGTTATATTATATCACCTTTATCTATCTATATTGTTGAAATGAAGATCAAATAGCTGTATGTTGAAATTTGTTGAAAAAGTCAAAACTTTACATGGGGTGTACTTACTTTTTCACGTGACTGTAGGTGTGCTACCTCTGCACCATTCTGTGACATTACTCAGAAATCCAAGATGCTGAACCCATATTTATTGACAGTAATCCTGACAAACTTTTGAAGTCTGTCCAAAATGTAATTGATTAAGTTTCGAGTTTGTAACAGAAGAAACGCAAAATTCGAAGTGGGTGATGCAGTTTAGATTTTGACGCAGTTCCCTGGACTAGTACAGTAAGTCATACGACTTGCATGGAGAGGAGACCGCATGTGCATTTCATCAACAGGAGCTACAGAAAAATATAATTAATTTGAGTCACAATAACAATAATCTACATCTTTCACATCTTCAAGTAACTTGTCATCTAATGGACTTCGATCATTCTTATTTTTTCATCATTTTTGTAAATGTCGTGCTTAAAGCTTCTTATCAAATTCACACTTTTGTATTCTTGCATGGTAAACAAACAATTCTGAAAGTGATTGAATACCACCTTTAGAGGACATTTTTCCCCGCAGAGCAGGGGTTGGCCTTTTTCGGACACCGTGGTCCCATTTTTGTAGCAATGTCTTATGGCCGGATGCCTGAAAGTGATTGAATGATGTATTATTTTTAACAACACATTTCTTTACACCTTTTGCTTTATTATTTTTTTCTTTTACAAGATATTATTTTTGAAATATTTAAAAAAAGATGCAGCGATGCATTTTGCCAAAAAGTAACAAAACAAGGTAGGAGTTATTACATGATCACAATATTAATTAAACACACCATTTCTATATAAGAGTGTGCCTAAATAAGTAGCAGCACATTGTAAGGCCTCTTACCAGGTTTGCCAAAAAAAACCCCAAAACACTCTGTTTTATTCACCGTTAATTTATTTTTCATTTTTTTTTTCTCTCTCTTATTTCAGGTAGCTGAGATCATGTGGGAAACAATGCCCTGGACAGATAATGAAGAAAATTCTTTTTTTTCTGTAGACTCCTACATTGAAATGCAATCCTTGGTCCAAATTCAAAGAAAGATCAAGAGAAAAATTAACGGTGCAGACGCCCTGTGCAAAAAAGAGAACATCGAAACGGACGAAGAAAATGTTGAGAGCAAGGAATGCCTACTGGGGCGCATTACCACCCGATGAGGTTTGTCAGAGACTTCTGGTGTGCAATGAGCAAGCACACGGCTTGTTGTGCAATTAGCAAGAATGAAATCATTGGACCGTTCTGGTTCGAAGATGAGGACGGTAATGCCATGACCATCAACTCTGGGTGCTAGATTAAAGTGCTGAATGAATTCTGGGCTGCTTTTGGTCATATAAGTTTTCGAAGAGAAGAACGATGCTTTCAGCAGGATGGGTTCCTGTGATGGGGACCCCTCACATCATAAATGAGTCCCTTGATTGAGTGGCCCCTTTGATGAGAGGGTGATTGGCCGATGCTTCAGCGTCCGGTGGTCTCCACATTTCCCTGATATGAGTCCATTATATATATTTTAAATATTTGTGGATATTTCAAAGACAATGTGTACAAAGATAACCCAAGAAGTAGTATTTGAGCTGAAACAAGCAATCACAGAGAAAGTTAGGTAATTCCCATTTGCCGATTGTCAGCACGTAATCAACAACTTCACCCGTCGTGTTCAAATCTGTATTCAGCACAGAGGTGGAAATTTGGAGTATGTGATCAACTGAGTGCTAAACTAACAGTGTGGTATGAAATGTAATCCCGTAGGATTTGTGTGTTAAAATTGATTTTTTTGCATTTTCAGTTTGATTTGGAGTCTCGATGTTGAAAAATGATCTGGTTCAAATTTTCCTGTTCCTAGATCTCATTCTGGAGCCCACCTGTCTTCTGGGAGCCCACCCCCCAACTCCCCCCCCCCCCATCCAGGACAGAACTCATGTCCATCTCCACTGATTGTGAACCAATTTTAGGAATGTTTTATTTTGAGGAACTTTTGGAACATGCTAATGCTGTTTTTTTTCTGTTTCAGGTGAGACATTCTAATCATCATGTCAAGCAGTGTGTGCATCATCTGCAATGAGAGTGCTACCTACCCCAACCAAGAGACTGGTGAATAACCCAAGTGTGGTTGAACATCTAATTGTTTGCTGTAATGAACTATTATCTTTGGGTCAGCTTGATATGAAACAACTTAGTGACCACTTAGGTAGCTTGAGTGAAGCGGCACGCAAATGTGTGTGTTATACTGAATGTCGGAAACCCATCGTCAACAAGAACGTGATTGAAAAGCTCAGAGGTAAACGAACCCGACCTGATTCCCCTGCATGTTCTTCGCGAGGGCCTCGGCGACCTTCCAGTGCAACTGATTCTTCCCACCCTAAAAGGACAAAAACCACACCAAAAGCACAGGTGTGTTTGTTCTGGTCCTGCAGCTTTTGTCCTAATGATGCTTCAGAACCTCTTCATCGCGTTTTATCGGACAACATGGGTGAAAACTTCCTGGAGATAAAACGCAAGACTCAAGACCATGTAACAGCTTGTGTATCTGAGTTAGAGAGCGCCGGGGGATGCTTCTGCTCTGGAAAAGTACGATCATAGGAAATGCTTGCACTATGCAAAGTGCAACTCACTCCATTAGATTTGGGCACCTTCTGCTCCTCTCCATTCAAAACACCCTCTCTGACAATGATGTTACCCTAAACATGGCTAAGGTGAATGTTGTATACCTGTCAATTTTGAAGAGGTATCAGGTAGAGGTTAATGAGACAGAAAACTACCGCAAGCATCTGAAAAAACTGATATCTGAACGGCTTCCTAATGTCCAGTTCGTCAAATCGCTGCGCAAAAATGAGCCTGACAATCTTGTCCTCCCAACATCAGTTAGCATTGCTATGGATCTTCGGTCTGCAATGCTGGATAATGACGACACAATTGACCACTTGAAGAGCATGGCAAACATTGTACGAGAGGAGATGATGGAGTACCGAAACTGGTCATTCAACGGTGGCTTTGAGGACTTTGAGAATCCTCCGCTACTCCAGTTCTTCCTCACTCATCTCCTCTTTGGCCGTCATGGCCTCAAAGTTTCTGGAATTCGCAATGAATAAGTAGACAAAGTTGTTGGCGTCACTTGCCAGTTCCTCATCTAAAATACTCGAACTGATCATCTTGTGAAGCATCAACCAAAGAAGGAAGATGGGTTTCAGCAGACAGTTCAGACACCTCTCTCAATTGGCCTGCCCCTCAGCATTCATTCTAGGGTGCGAGATAAATATCATCTGTAGCCGAGAACGCTTGGCGGGAGATATGTGTTTGGTCACCAGACACTGATGTTCTCATGCTTCTTCTTGACCTGGTCTCTCATGGTCCACTTGGAGCTCTAACTCGCCTCAAGTTCTTGACCTGGTAAGGGCACAAAATACAGAGAAATTGATGTGGTGGAGCGAGTGCAAGTAATCGGACGTCACAAATGCCAAGGACTCATTGGATTCCACAATTTCACCGGCGCTGACTGGGGTGGGAAATTTGTGGGTATTTCCAAGAAGACCTTGGTTGGTGCCTACATGAAGCTTGAAGACTATGACCCAGCAATCAACTGCTTCATGGTGCTTGGTGAAGGTCCTATACCGAGTGTCCTGGTCAATGGCGAATTGCCACCACAGGTCAAGGGTTTGGAGCAGTTCATCTGCCGCGTGTACTGCTCGGCAGGTCCCACAACCCTATCAGCTCTAAGATGGGAAATGTTTCGCTCCAAGAACTTGGAGGGAGAGATGTTACCTCCTACTCGTGCTGCCTTACTACCACATATCAGACGTGCAAATTACATTGCCATGCGTGATAAGGCTCCGGCTCTTCCTCCCATTGAAGAAAATGGTTGGAATGTTAAGGACGGTGTTTATGTTCCAGTGAGGTGTATCGCCCTGCCCGCCCCTCGTGCTGTGATTGAACTGACGAAATGTGCATGTAAATCAGGGTGTAAAGGTAGGTGCAGCTGCTTCAAGAACTGACCTCCCTGTACTTCTCTCTCTAAGTGCTATGGCAGTGATTGTGGAAACGTAATTAAGGATGATACCTACGAGGATGACGATGAGGATGACGAATAAATCAGCAAACAGTTTAATGTGATGATGATTGGTGTGGATAAGGACAAGAAGATAAATAATTACGTTCTTGGTTTGGATTTTTATTTTTAATATTACGATGTACTTGTGTAAATTAAAACATTCTGAGTTTATCAATAAAGGACAAACCGAAGGTACATTGTAAATTTTTACAACAATTCTTGTGAAGCAAGTTTTTCATCCGAGATCGATTTCATTGTGAAACAAACCCAATAATAAAGGTGTACATTGTGATTGGTATTTTTAGTTTTTATTTCATATATAGTTTTGTGCAAAAATCGCTGGATCATCTCATCAGACGGTTTAGTTTAAGTCGGGTCCCTTGATGATACACTGTGCAGATCGCTCGGGATGTGTCATTTATTGATTCATCTTCATTAAAAAAAAATCCCCCAAACAACTCATAATGTCGGAGACGTTGATTTCTTATTTACCCACGATAAGCGCAGGGTTATTACAGGGTGGGGGACCATTGACGGAACACCCCAACCCCCTCCCACCCCGGCATTCCCCATGACCATGGGTCAATGAATGCACATGTCACTTTAAAAGTGTCAAAAATGGATTCAGCATCATCAAAAACCCCTAAAACGACCCTAAGATTATGAAAGTAGGTTTATTTTAAGCGGGGCTAGTCCCGGGGGGGGGGGGGGTCATAGGGCGGAACCGGAAGGGGACCCAGTGCCCGGAAAATTTGAACCCCATCATTTCCCTATAGATTGACCCCAATTCAATACAGAAAAGCAAAAAAATCTATTTCAACACGAAATTCCTATGGGAGCTACTTTTACTACACTACACTTCATTTACCACACTATCAAGTCATATAAGTTATATGGTTCTCATAATTGGTATACCTGTGTCACACAAAATGTCGCACATATTCCTGAAGTTTTATGTAATTCAGAATAAAAATGAATGCATTGTGATTTTTTTGCGTTTTTTTGGCACAACCCTGTACTTGCAGGTTCTGTGTTTCCTTCCCTCTTCCTCTCTTGTTCCATTCATTCCATTGCTCGTTGCGTCCACCTGTTGTCCCACTGTCAGTATGTTGCCTTATTGTTGTCCGTCATCTTGTGAGCCAAAAGTCTGGATACAAGAAGAAACAACATTGACGCAAACTACAAAAAACATTTCCAGCCGTTACTGCATCAACTTTTTGAATGTTGAATGAATGTTTCGATCGACAATTCTTGAAGGAGGAAGGAATGATCCGAACTCCTCAATGAACGAATTCTGAAATAAATCAGTGCAATCCATTCCAATACATTGCTCGCATTCCCCTCCCGTTATAATTCTGCCAACTTTCACAGTAAGTTAGACATATCCGATTACAGTCTTGGGTTGGTAAAGGAGGTTTACATCTATCACATGCTGCACGGAGACAATAGGACACATTGATAGACTTTAACATGATTTATAAGGACATGGTGGTTAAATAAACATGGTCAACTACATGAGAGTGTTTAAAACTAAGATTAGGTTGCAATGGTGTTCGAATCTCGGCCCAGCTATAAACTGTCATCGTCCTGGTGTTTCACACGCAGGGTGAATCATCAATGTGTGTGTCGTCCCTTGGATGAACTGGGTATCCCGTCTTCTGGCATTAGTTGGTGCACGTAGATCCCACGGTGTCCTTCGCGAGGAGTAGCCGAGGTACCACCGGCATCGTGACCAAATTCCTGCCCTGACTTCCTGTGTCAGAGTGACGACACATCCAGGATTGTAAACCTGGATTGTAACCCTGGATTGTAACCCTGGATTGTAACAGGATTGTAACCCTGGATTGTAACCCTGGATTGTAACAGGATTGTAACCCTGGATTGTAACCCTAGATTGTAACAGGATTGTAACCCTAGATTGTAACAGGATTGTAACCCTGGATTGTAACAGGATTGTAACCCTGGATTGTAACAGGATTGTAACCCTGGATTGTAACAGGATTGTAACCCTGGATTGTAACAGGATTGTAACCCTGGATTGTAACAGGATTGTAACCCTGGATTGTAACAGGATTGTAACCCTGGATTGCAACAGGATTGTAACCCTGGATTGTAACAGGGTTGTAACCCTGGATTGTAACCCTGGATTGTAACTGGATTGTAACCCTGGATTGTAACAGGATTGTAACCCTGGATTGTAACAGGATTGTAACCCTGGATTGTAACAGGATTGTAACCTTAGCCATAGAAACTGCTTCGCCAGCACTGGTGCTCTGTATAGAGCGTTGTTCACGATCTGATCTGTTCCATGCATTAATTTCATTAACTCAGTAAACTCATTCACAAACTGTAAAAAGTAGAAAAACTGAGCTAAGTTTGCAAGTGTTGTAATTTTTCTATTTTTTTCTTCTTTGTATACTTAGTCTAGGTTCGTATGAGAACGAACACAGAACATATATAAAAGGAGTGGAAGACAAGAGGGGGAGAAAGAGGGAAGTACAACAACAATAGGGAACAGGGACATCTGTGGAAGAGAGAGGGCTGGGGCGGGTACACAGGATAAACAAGATGGACACTGCAGGGGCTTTCGGGAAAGAAAACAGGGAATTTGAAGGAAGTGGGTTTGGGGTGGATTAACGGGGGTAGAAAAGATCAAGGTTTTGGATGGGAGAATATATGAGATGGTGATAAACAGCTGTTTTGAAGACCTGATGAGAGGAGAGGGATTGAAAAGAGTGTGTGTTCAAACACCTTTCTCCTACATTTAATACATGAACAATTCAGCTATTCTAAGATGGGGCTTTATTGTCCAAAAATAACGATTGCTTCTGGCCCAAGGTGAGTTGCTCGATACCTGCCACATTTAATACAATTATCAACCTCTTTTAAACTTTCTCTACACTTTACTTAATATTGTTGCGGATCCCGGGTTCGTCGATGTACTAAGGGGGGTTTAGGCCCTGCTCCCCCTCCGAGTCCACTGAGGCCGCCGACCACAACTACTAAACTCGTGGCCGACGGATTGCTGGGCAACTCCAGCCGCCGAGCCCACAGCCGCGCGTGGAAGGGTTAACGGTCACAACCCGAATACCTTCGGACACACGCAGCTGTGAGAACGGGGACTGAACGCCGCACAAGTCACACTGATTCCTGATGCCCGAGCGGTGCTGCGTCGCGTGACCCGTGCCGTTACAATATCGAACCAGATCGAGCGGTTTTAATTCGGGCGATGCTAGGTCAATAGATGGGAAAGGACAATGACGGCCAGGTTGGAAGTACCAAACACAGTATTTATTCACAGTATGTACAGAACACGGACAAAGTGAAAAATCTTAACAGCCTTACCTACGTTCCCAGACAAGGGCCCTCATTCGTTCGGGGAAGGGGGGAAGAGGGTAATGCACAGGGAAACGCAGCTGCTTCGTGCAGCTCGGTCGTGCGGCTCGTGCGAATGAGCTTGGTGGACAAAAGCCCCAGGAATCGCTCCAACCCAAGGCACCAACAGCCGGAGATGATCGCGGCAGGGACGACGATCAATGATGTACACGCACCAGGAGCAGGAACCAGAAGAGCGTTCAGTATAGCAGGAGCCCAGCGAGAGAGAGAGAATGTGTTCTGGGCCGGGTTTTTATAACCCCCCGAACCCCTTCCCGAATGTCCCAGGGGTCTCAATTGGCCACCGGGGGTCACGTGACGTGACAGCCCCTCATTGGTCAGGGTCACCCTCGGCCACTCCCTTTAGCTCCCATTGGTTGCTCACTGCTCCTCCTCCCAGGAATGTGTCATTCCTCCTTCAGGGAAGGTTTTATTCCTCCTTCGGGCCTGCAGGGCCTAGTCTACTCCCATGACGAGGCAGTTTAGGCTTCAACGAGGCCTAGTCATCCTGCCTGACTCAACGCATACTTGGTCTTTATTACTAAACACTGGAAAGGGCCTATGCTTTACATTTAATAAGAAATAACGAACTATAGGAGGTTACATGTTGTGGTGTAACTAACTATAGGGGGGTTGCCTTTATTCACAAAACTACAACAATATTAAACGATTCTATGACTGTGCATGTACTTGATTCTAAGAATATCTTGAACACTCCACGTATATTGCTTCACACGACTCTTATACAACCAGAGCAGGTACAGGAGAGGGTGGTTGGTAATCCTTCCCATGTGTTTCATAAAACAAAATGGAACGACATTTGGAAGCGACAGTTGAAATTTGAGCAAACTTCACAATAGCTATCCTGTTCACTGTCAATCAAAGCATTTATTACATTAACCGTATGCAGAAATTCAGCATGCTTGGACAACCCAGCCAATGGATAGTACTTTTCCAGATGTAAGAAACTTACCGAAATAGTTATCACACGGGAAAAACTGTCATCCACTTTTAGAACAGCTATACTGATGCAGTTTAATTTGTGCTTTTACTGTCACTGATATTTCCTGGTAGATTATAACCACTCAAGTGGACATGAGATCCACGTATCAGTGTGCAAAATCATGCATTTTTGGCAACAATTTGTATATATATATAATATATATATATATATATATATATATATATATATATATATATATATATATATATATATATATGTATGTATGTATGTATGTATATATTGTTACAGACGTGGCTTAGATGTTAGTTTACCGAGCGGTTTTGGTATGACCACGTCTGCACAAGTTACCGATTATACTCGACGTTGACGAAGCCGCGCCACGCTGGCTCAATAAGAAAAAGAAGACACCCGGCTGGGTTATAAAATGACGACACCAGGGATACGGTTCTCAAGACCTCCGGAGGAGATTATATTCGTTACGGAAAAGGTTAGATTACAGGGGCTAGAGGTACAACATAGAAAGACAAGCACTTAGACACAATCTTATATTATTCCCCAACAGACGACAGGCAAACGGGACAACGGCTGACTCACACGGGGGTTGATGGAAAGGACAGGCGGGTAGCGATGGCTCCAGGTGCACCTGTGCTCAAAGGTTAGAATCGACCCGGTCCGGTCCAGAGATGCGGGAGGTTTCACAGCGCTCGGAGGGGACGTTCTTTCACAGGCGGGCCTTTCTCTCTCAGCGCTCACAGGTCCTTCTTTTCCAGCTCGGGGCGCATCTGTCTCACATCCGGCGCGGGGCCGCGTATATCCGGCGGGGAGTGACACGCCCTCGGCTCGTTAGCGCCGCCCCAGATGGAATCGGCACGTTGCTTCTCATTGGGTGCGTGCGGGGGGGTTTACCAGGCTCCGCCCTTGACGAGGAGCTGACAAGGAGCCCCTTCGTGGTAACCCCGTGGAGCGCGTGGTCAATGGCGCTAATCGAGCCGGTGTGAGGACGCATCCTCCCCCGCTCCGCCGCCATCTCCTCTGTTGTTGTTGTAATTGTTGGGGAAGAAGATGGAAGGAGGTATGGGAAAGGTCCTAAACTCACTACTGATGCCATATAATCACATTCTGGTGCAACGAAGAGTCATAATTAATGGAGACGAGGCCTTAACTGACATAGACTAAGAATAACTAGGAAGATGTCCGAAAGTTGTCTACGTGTGGTGCGGTGGACCTGGGCATGACATTTAATGGGGGAATAAGGGGAAGGTCGGCTCTACTGATTGTTATTTACATGCAATGGGACTAGGGAATGGGGGATTGGGGAAAGTTGGGGAGTATTGGAGAAAATAGGGGAATATTTACAAGCGGATATGGAGGCCAAATTCCATATTCGCAACAATATATATATGTATGTATGTATGTATGTATGTATGTATGTATATATATATATATATATATATATATATATATATATATATATATATATATATATATATATATATATATATATATATATAAAATATGCAAGTACAGATACGTTAAAAGTACACCGCCCCCCATGCCAAATAATTAAATATCCTCCAGCGCGGCATTGCCGGGGCGCCTCCGGCGTCCGGCAATGCCGCAGTGCAGCTCATAGAGAGTGCATTGGGAGGGAGAGGTGTACAATAATTGATTGATTAATTGCATAATTAAAATCAATAAAAGATTATCATAAAATATTTTCTTAATCAATTGGGTAATAGCATAACAAAACCACAAGTGCTTCATTCGAAGATGTATCTTTTAGAAATTTAATTATATAAGTCATTAATAAAAAAAATCAAATAATTAATTGATTAAACCATAAATAATTAATCGATTAAATGATTAATCAATAAATCAAAAATATCCTTTATAGCCACATCACTTGGTCACTGTAATGTCCAAATATTAGCTTCCCAGCTCAAAAGGTGCCTGAGATAGTGCCCAGATGAGAAAGAAAAGAAATAAATAATTAATAATGAAAATAAATAAATAATAATCATAAAAAATTAAATAATTAATGAATTCGTTAATAGAACACATAAAGCACCACCATTTCATCAGAATCTGTAACTTTAAAAAAACAAATTTAGTCATTAACCGAATAATTAAATAATTAATCGATTAATTGATTAATTAATAAATCAAAAATATCCTTTGCAGCCAAATCACTTGGTCATTGGCATGTCCAAATATCAGCTTCCTAACTCAAAAGGTGCCTGAGATAATGGCTAGAAGAGAATGGAAATGTATAAGTACTTAATCAATCACTAATAACTAAATAACTCATCAATTAATTGAATAAACAAAAAAAAAATCCCTTTTTTCGACAAAGTACTTGCTCACTATTGTGCCGAAATTTCAGCTTCCCAGCTCAAAGGATGGCTGAGATATTGCCCGGACAAACAAACAAACAAGAAAACAAGAAATAAAACAACCAGAGTGAAAACTGAATACTCCCTTTCAGCGTGTCATTGCCGAGCCCCCTTCGGTGCCCTGCCCGGCAATGACGTTATGCAGCGCCAGGAGATGGCATAGGAAAGGTGCGGTGTACTATATATATATATATATATATATATATATATATATATATATATATATATATATATTGTTACAGACACGACTTTGATGTTAAGGTGGGCCGAGCGGAATGGCCGTCGTGTCCGCACAAGTTACCCGATTGTACTCGAACGTTGACGAAGCCGCGCTACGCTGGCTCAATAAAGGAAAAGAAGACACACGGCTGGCTTACAATGACATACGACACCAATGTTTCAATTCTCAAGACCTCCGGAGGAGATTATATTCGTACGGAAAGGTTAGATTACAGGGACGAGAGGTACATCATAGAAAGACAGGCACTTAGACACACTCTTATATTAACCCTAGACAGACGACAGATAAACGGGACAACGCTGACTCACACGGGGATTGATGGAAAGGACAGCGGGTATCGATGGCTCAAGGTGCACTCTTGGCTCAAGGACAGGGTCGACCCGGTCCGGTCCAGAGATGCGGAAGGTTGCACAGCGCTCGAGGTGGTAACGTTCTTTCACAGGCGGGTTCTCTTCCTCTCAGCGGTCGTACGCAACGTTCTTTCTCCAGCTGGGGGCGCATCTGACGTCACATCCGGCGCGTGGCCGCGTATATCCGGCGGGGAGTGACACGCCCTCGGCTCGTTAGCTCCGCCTCGTGGAATCGGCACGTTGCTTCTCATTGGGTGCGTGCGGGGGGGTTTACCAGGCTCCGCCCTTGACGAGGAGCTGACAAGGAGCCCCTTCGTGGTAACCCCGTGGAGCGCATGGTCTGGAGCGCATCGTCTGGAGCGCATTGTCGATGGCGGCGAACCGAGCCGGTGGGAGGACGCACACTCCCCCCCGCGCAGCGCCGTGCCCCTCTGTTGTTGTAGACGGGGAAGAAGATGGGAGGAGGTATGGGAAAGGTCCTAAACTCACTACTGGTGCCATATAATCACATTCTGGTGCAACGAAGAGTCAGAATTAATGGAAACGAGTCCTTAACTGACATAGATTAAGAATAAATAGCAAGATGTCCGAAAGTTGTCTACGTGTGGTGCGGTGGACCTGGGCACGACATTTAGTGGGGGAATAAGGGGAAGGTCGGCTCTACTGAGTGTTATTTACATGCAATGGGACTAGGGAATGGGGGATTGGGGAAAGTTGGGGGGTATTGGAGAAATAGGGGAATATTTACAAGCGGATATGGAGGCCAAATTCCATATTCGCAACATTGCACCCTTCTCTACCCTCGGGGCGTCCCGACCCGATAAATTTTTACCTACTTTAGTGTGGCACGCAATGTAGTTCCCTCTACTATTAACTCTACCCTGAGTGCGACAGTTTTACAGATATTCACAAATGAGTAAATATGTCCCCCTGCGACGTTGCACCCTTCTCCTCACAGAAACACACCCACAGGATAACCGAATCCGGAAAGAATTCGCAAACTAAACATACAGCCGGTAGGGAGCATTATTTACACGACTACGCTGCTATTTACACTACGATCCAGGACCTGTTTTTGGAGGAACACATGCAGATGTTATGCATAGAGAGAGCGCGCTTGCCAGCATCGATACACCAACCCACGAGTGCTCTGTGGCCGACGGCCTTTAATAACGTGCAGAGCACCCTTTCCCAGCATCAAAAGCACCACCCCACCACCAATCGGTGCAGTCACCATTGTTCATTGGAATAAAAATAAATTCGACAACCCCTAACCCTGCAGGTGTCTCTTGCTCTTCGTGTGGCCTTCAGTGGTGTTAATTAACAGTGGTTCACCTTTATGGCATAGGTGCCACGTTGACCCATAGGTCCATCCCCGGGTGGTGCTTGGCCGCAAACGAACTGCGGTCCATTGTGGGTGGCCACAAACATTGCGGTCCATATGGTGTATCGATCCCGGCAGCAAACAGTGAAAGTGCAGGCCCACAACTGCGCAGCCAGCACCTCTCTCTCCTCTCTCTCTACCCCAAAGCCAGATCCTCGGAGGTGGGAGACAAAAGAAGCAGACAAGTGAGTAAGGTGGTAAGGGCGCAAAAGTGCACGCAATGTAAGGTGATGCACACTGGGGGCACATGGGAACCAGGTGAGACAGGTACGTTCCTATCGTACGCCCCCCCCCCCCCCCCACCAGGTAACCTACATGGCCCCTCCCTTACCCCTTACTGTATCCACACAACACAACACTACTCATAAACATCTACTTTACAAATCAACAAACATCCCTACTGTCTTCCCTGTTCCTCCCATATACCAAATTCGTCTTCTCTCCCTCCTAACCAATCAAATTTGCCATTTTCAACTCTCATCAAAATTTGCCATTTTCAACTCAACATCAAAATTTGCCATTACCAATTCATCATCAGTCCCTCCTAGGGAGGGAGAGATGGAATCACCCCAATGTCTCATCCACGTCGTGATGCGTCTCACAAATCCACAGCAATTTCATTTCCTGCAACAAAACAAAGAAAACACAGGTGTGGAGTCATCATCATCACCACAGGTAAGTGGCTGCGTATGGTGCGACAGGTTCATCAATCCTAACTATTTCCTAAATGACTTTAACAACTTTACACTACCCGGGGTCTCTCTCCGGCCAAACCATTGGCCCTCTTGCACTATGGGTTCTAAAAACCAATTCCCATTGGCCAGACTGTGGTGCTCTTCAATTTGGGGTCTCACTCCCCCGATTCATCTCCCGGTGCCCTCGCACAATTTCTGGGCTGTGGCGTGTACCTCTCCCAGTGGGTCTACCCACCTGCACACCTCCACCACTGCAGTTGCCTCCGAGCTTACCTGCTCCTCACCCTAACCTAACTACCTGGGGAAGGCCCTCTGGCTCTCTCCCCACTCGGTGCCCTCTCTGGCACGGGGCTACCCGATCCACACCCGGGATCCTCAGGCACCCACTCACAACTACCGGCTCCCAGAGCCCACCTGCGGCCTCACCTGGCCGACATCCTCACAGTGGTGGAGTGCCCAACCAACTACACACACTAACAGGCTACACGCCCAGCCATTTCCACAACACTAATGCACCCATCCACAATACCATTCTGCAACCGCACCACAAATGCCAATATCCAACCACAATTTACCTGCACCCTCTACCTAACACTTACACTACCCACCCCGGGTACTCGTGAAAGGGGTCCACTCTTCCCCCATCCACACCTTCGCACCATGCACACCACTCCGTACCACTCACTCCAACTCTCTCCACACACCTGTACTTGCACACCTGTGCTCTCCCACCTGGTGCCACCTGCACCCTTCTCTCCCCAAGCGCATTCGCGCTGATCCACACACTCACTACTCACACACTGCTCCACACACCTGTCCAGTTGCACACCTGTGCAATCACACCTGTTCAATTCTCACAAACACGGCATCATCTCAGCTAACTACTCCCTTCTGAAACTTGCGCTTCCCAGTCGTCCCTTTAAACTATTGCGCTCCCACGTCATTATCATCCACTCTAATCTACCTGCGTCCCCACTACAGGTATCAGTCACTAACTAAACTTAACGTTACCTAATGTCAATCTCTTCTAGATCCCTACAATATAACCTAACCCACCCGGGCTAGTTTTCACTGCCATACACCCCATAAGCTATTGCTCCTTTGCCCCCACCTGTGAGGGATGGTGGATTTGCCATCCCACCACATCGGGGGTCTCTCACTACCAATTTCGCTCGTCCAAATCCAACAATTCAAAAATTTTCCATTTACTGCCAATTCTATTCACTTTTCTAAATTTCGTTTTAAATCACTATCACTATCACCATCACCCGTCTACTTATTACATCCTCTCGGTGCGCCAATTCACATCTACAGCCCGGCTTCGTACAGCCGAGCAATGAACGCGGGTTCTTTTGTGCCAGCGGCTGGATACGTCCCGCATTCGGGGCAGGGACGGGGGCTTACCCGGCCCGAGATCCCACGCACCTTCTCGGCACGGAGCCATCCAATGTCCCGCTCTCGACCTGCCGGCACGTCTCACCAAAAAGTGGTCGCCATGACGACCCTTTCTATCCAGCTGCCCGCTCCGCCTAGTGGAGCACGGACGCGGCCGTTCAAAGCGAGGCCCGGCACGCACCGAGGGCCTGCTTCGGCTAAAAGTCGCTCTAACCTCTAACCCGTGTAACGTCGATGCTTCACCTGGACGCTTACACCCCGCAGCCCGTTCCTTGCTCACACATCCAGCTGTGCCCATGCTCCTCGTACCTTTCCTTACACACCCAGGTACCCTCATTCCACTCACAGCCTTGGTCACACACCTGACCACCGAACACTGTGGCACACATTCGTTGCTCGCACACCTCACCAATACACCGCTTCGCGCCCCCTCCTCGGTCACCTCCTCTGTGACAATCACAGGTGTGCCCTCATTCGCACACCCATCCACGTGCCTCACCACCAACTCCAGCGTGCATTCCCACTCACGCTCTACCATTCCAGGTGTGCATCCTTCCATCCCAGGTGTACATCCTCGCTCACCTGTCACAACCAACTCACGCTCCTTGTCACTCTCACTACTCTCACCTCCACTCGTGACAACGCACTCACCCTTACTCTTGACAGCACACTCTTTCTCCATGCACCTGTCCGTCACACACCTTTCTCGCGCACACTCTCCCGTTACACCCTCTGTAACACTCACCACAGGTGGACACTCTTCCTTACTTCTGACAGCGCACTCTTTCCTCATGCACCTGTCGGTCACACACCTTTCTCGCGCACACTCTCCCGTTACACCCTCTGTAACACTCACCACAGGTGGACACTCTTCCTTACTTCTGACAGCGCACTCTTTCCTCATGCACCTGTCCGTCACACACCTTTCTCGCGCACACTCCTGCGCACACTCTCCCGTCACACCCTCTGTAACACTCACCACAGGTGGACACTCTTCCTTACTTCTGACAGCGCACTCTTTCCTCATGCACCTGTCCGTCACACACCTTTCTCGCGCACACTCTTGCACACACTCTCCCGTCACACCCTCTGTAACACTCACCACACCACGCTTCCATGTGCTCCCTCGCACATGTGCTACGACCGACTCACTCTCGCCAGCACCCTCACTCCTTGGCGTGCACTTTTTCCTCACACACCCCAGAGTCGGACTTTCTCGCACACCTCCTTTTTCGCACACCAGACCTGTCGCACACTTCACCAATGGCCTCTCACGAACACCCGGGTCCATCTCGACCCCCAAGCTTCTTAAATCCCCTGGCGCATCATACGCACGACCATATTGGTCACCACTTACACCGGGTCCTCTTCCTCTTCGCTTCTCCTCCATCACCTGCGAATCCCTCATCCGGTTAATGAGCACATCATCACGATCCAAACACAGACTTTGGACCAATTCTTTTATCTCCTCTTTTATCTCTTTCTTATCCCCTCTCCGTCGCTTCTTAATTTCGCTCATCCCTTCTTCCACTTCTTCTAATTTGTGCTTCACCTCTTTTATTCCCCGGTACGTCTCCTCAAGCTCATCCTCTAAGGCTACCTTGACCGTTTCCAGGTGCGTCCTCACCTGCCGGTCCTTCGTCTCCATTACCTCTATCACCTCGTCCAACCTCGTTGTCAGTCCCTCACGTACCATCTGACATTCCCTCTTTGTCGCTATCAAGTCGTTTTTTATGTCGTTTTGTGTCGCTTTTAAACCTCCTAATACCGCAGTGTTCCTTTGAACCTGCTCCACTAACTCCGTTTGTCCCACCGTCAGCTGCTCCACATCCTGCGTCAGGTCCTCTATGCCCCCTTGTAACTTTACAGTCCCCTTTCTCACCTCCTTTTCCATGTGCTCCTTACAGTGCCTCACCTCCTCGCGCACTCCTCCGACCTCCTCACTCACTCCTCTTCTGATCTCCTCTCCCATCACTTGCATCTCCTGCCCAGATGCCACCCTCATCTGCTCCATTTCCTCCCTGTGAGCATCCAGTTTGGTTTCTACCCCCATTCTGACCCCCTCTATCTGCTGCTCCATTTGTTTAACTTCCCTTTCCGCTTGGTCCCTCATGTCCCTCAATTTGCCTTCCATACTGTTTTCTAACCCCTCTAACCCATTTTTCACTCCCTCTATTTGATTCTCCTGGGCAGCCATTCTATTTTCTACCCCCTCTAACCCATGTCTCACCTCTTTTATCCCATTGTCTAACCCCTCAAAATTTTTGTCTAACTTCTCAAAATTATTGTCTAACTTCTCAAATTTCATGTCTAATCCCTTAAAATTATTGTCTAATCCCTTAAAATTATTGTCTAATCCCTCACTGGTACCCCTCGCTTCGTCCCTCATTACCCCCAATTGCTCACTCCGAGCCCTCGCTTCGTCCCTCATTACCCCCATTTGGCCCTCTAATCGCCCACTATCAACCCTCATTTGCTCACTCTGAGCATCCATCCGGTTCCCCAATTGGTTACTCTGCAGTTTGAGGGACGCCTGCATTTGCGCCATAAATTGCTCCATGAGGACCTGCATCTGGGCCATCCCTCCCACTTGTGCAGCGGGTGCGGCCGCCGTAGCTATGTGCGAGGCGCCATTTCGCGCGTCTGCTACCCCCGCTGTTTCGCTCTCCTCACGTGTCTCAATTTGGTCCTGGACCGACCCTGCTTCACTCTCCCCTACCGGACCCCAGCCGTCTTGATCCGCCATAGCGCGACTTGCAAAATTCGAGTTTCGTAAAACAAATCCAAATTTTTTTTTTTTTCCGTTATAATTTCGGCGAGCGCAGTAACCGCGGGACCGCGCTCCGAATCGATTCGGTCGAGCGCCGTACGCGCTCCGGCTCGATTTTCCCTCCCAAAATTTGGGCCTAACTAATTTAGTCCCGGGTCCGAATCTCACTCCTCGACAACCAATTGTTACTCTAATAGTACAATTGGTGTTCCAAAATTTGGGCTAAATAAATTTAGTCCCAGGTTCGAATCCAACTCCTGACAACCAATTGTTACAGACACGACTTTGATGTTAAGGTGGGCCGAGCGGAATGGCCGTCGTGTCCGCACAAGTTACCCGATTGTACTCGAACGTTGACGAAGCCGCGCTACGCTGGCTCAATAAAGGAAAAGAAGACACACGGCTGGCTTACAATGACATACGACACCAATGTTTCAATTCTCAAGACCTCCGGAGGAGATTATATTCGTACGGAAAGGTTAGATTACAGGGACGAGAGGTACATCATAGAAAGACAGGCACTTAGACACACTCTTATATTAACCCTAGACAGACGACAGATAAACGGGACAACGCTGACTCACACGGGGATTGATGGAAAGGACAGCGGGTATCGATGGCTCAAGGTGCACTCTTGGCTCAAGGACAGGGTCGACCCGGTCCGGTCCAGAGATGCGGAAGGTTGCACAGCGCTCGAGGTGGTAACGTTCTTTCACAGGCGGGTTCTCTTCCTCTCAGCGGTCGTACGCAACGTTCTTTCTCCAGCTGGGGGCGAATCTGACGTCACATCCGGCGCGTGGCCGCGTATATCCGGCGGGGAGTGACACGCCCTCGGCTCGTTAGCTCCGCCTCGTGGAATCGGCACGTTGCTTCTCATTGGGTGCGTGCGGGGGGGTTTACCAGGCTCCGCCCTTGACGAGGAGCTGACAAGGAGCCCCTTCGTGGTAACCCCGTGGAGCGCATGGTCTGGAGCGCATCGTCTGGAGCGCATTGTCGATGGCGGCGAACCGAGCCGGTGGGAGGACGCACACTCCCCCCCGCGCAGCGCCGTGCCCCTCTGTTGTTGTAGACGGGGAAGAAGATGGGAGGAGGTATGGGAAAGGTCCTAAACTCACTACTGGTGCCATATAATCACATTCTGGTGCAACGAAGAGTCAGAATTAATGGAAACGAGTCCTTAACTGACATAGATTAAGAATAAATAGCAAGATGTCCGAAAGTTGTCTACGTGTGGTGCGGTGGACCTGGGCACGACATTTAATGGGGGAATAAGGGGTAGGTCGGCTCTACTGAGTGTTATTTACATGCAATGGGACTAGGGAATGGGGGATTGGGGAAAGTTGGGGGGTATTGGAGAAATAGGGGAATATTTACAAGCGGATATGGAGGCCAAATTCCATATTCGCAACAATATATATATATATATATATATATATATATATATATATATATATAAAGTCACGTGAAAAGGTAAGTACACCGCATGTAAAGTTTTGACTTTTTCAACATATTTCAACATACAGCTATTTGATCTTCATTTCAACAATATTGATAGATAAAGGTGATATAATATAACAAATGTCATGAAACATTTACATTTGTAGTCCATTGTATAATTTAAATAAACATAAATGGAAATTTCGCATGTGGAAAAAGTAAGTACACCCCGACATTTATCACTACTTCAAATACCTAAAATTAGAATCAGGTGCACCAGCTCAGGTGCAAATGATTAGAACATCGTTAGAGAGGATCTTGGAGGAACCTGTCTTATTTAATTATCAGACATTTAGTTTGGTTTGCTCTTTGTTGTTGAAGTGTGTGGCGTCACCATGCCTAGATCAAAAGAGCTCTTTGAGGCCTTCAGAAAGAAGGTTATAGATGCCTACGAGTCTGGGAAGGGATTTAAAAAGATCTCCAAACAATTTGAAATCAATCATTCGACTGTCCGGAAGATCATCTACAAGTGGAGAAGATTCCAAACAACTGCCAACTTGTTCAGGCCAGGCCGCCCCAGCAAGTTCAGCCCCGAGAGCAGACCGCAAGATGCTGAAAGAAGTCTCTAAGAACCCCAGAATGTAATCACGGGACCTACAGGTAGCTCTTGCCACTGTTGATGTCCAAGTGCACGAGTCTACCATTAGAAAGAGGCTGCACAAATTTGATCTACATGGGAGGGTGTGCCAGGAGGAAACCTTTGCTGTCCAGAAAGAACATCAGGGCAAGACTAAAGTTTGCCAATGAACACCGAGGCAAAGACGAGCACTTCTGGAACAATGTGCTCTGGACAGATGAGTCAAAGGTAGAGCTATTTGGCCACAGTACCAGAAGACATGTTTGGTGAAAACCAGAGACAGCATTTGACCACAAGAACCTGATACCAACTGTAAAGCATGGTGGTGGGAATATTATGGTTTGGGGCAGCTTTGCTGCATCAGGGCCTGGGCAGCTCACCATCATAGAATCCACTATGAATTCTTCATTGTACCAGAGGGTGCTTGAGGATAATATGAGGCCATCTGTCAGAAAGTTGAAGCTCAACCGAAGGTGGACCTTGCAACATGACAATGACCCTAAACATACCAGTAAATCCACCAAGGAAAGGCTGAAAAGAAAGAAATGGAGGGTTCTGGAATGGCCAGGTCAAAGCCCGGATCTAAATCCCATTGAGATGTTGTGGGGGGATTTGAAATGAGCTGTGCATGCAAGAAACCCCTCAAACATCGCACAGCTGAAAGAATTCTGCATGGACGAGTGGGCAAAAGTTTCTCCCAGTCGATGTCAGAGACTGGTAGACAGTTATAAGAAACGCCTACTTGAGGTTGTTTCTGCCAAAGGGGGCAATACCACCTATTAGAGCCAAGGGTGTACTTACTTTTTCCACATGCGAAATTTGCATTTATGTTTATTTAAATTATACAATGGACTACAAAATGTAAATGTTTCATGATATTTGTTATATTATATCACCTTTATCTATCAATATTGTTGAAATGAAGATCAGATAGCTGTATGTTGAAATATGTGGAAAAAGTCAAAACTTTACATGGGGTGCACTTACTTTTTCACGTGACTGTATATACATGCATGTACATTGAAAACCCAGCCCTGGAAATGTCCTAACTAAACAAGAATGTATCAATTGAATGCAGGTTTATTAGCAACAACAATGAACAATCAATCTGCAAGACAAAGAAAGCGATGGTAGATATTAGAATAAGATAATAGATACAGAATATGCAAATAACAATGCGCAGTATTACACAAGATGAGAACGCAATAGAGAACAGCACCATACAAGAGTTGTCTATCTCCCTTTCCCAAAAACGTTCAATTGTGACACAGAATAGAACGAAAACTGGAGACCGAGAAAAAGGATCACATGAGTTTATAATTGATATACTTCTGAATTGAATCGGGCTGGTGGTTTGATAATTCGCTTCGGGCGGCCCGTCACCACCCGATCAATCGTCGGAGTCCTCTGAGGGCAGTTCGTAATTTCCTGGTCCATTGTGGGAGTCTCCGGTGGGTGGTTCACTATCGCCCTGTCCGACGCCGGAGTCCCCTCCAGCTGGTCCATCATCACCCGAACCGTCAAGGGGGCAGAAATAGGCAGTGACTGTGGAGGTGTGGCGGTGGTCTGCACATGTGGTTGGTTAGCGACTCTCGCGGGTGGTGTCATCGCGGTGGTGGAGCGGAGTGTCTGTGATGGTAAGCCCGGCGCAATGACATGTTGGGGTTCACCCTTCTGGGGAGTGGTAACAGGATTGAGACAGACTCTTGGAGCGGCGATGGGTTGGGTACCAGACATTAAGTATTTCGGTACGATTGGCATAACAATTGGCATAACGCTTGGCAGCATGCCACTTTTGCCAGTCGTAGTGGGAGTTGTCATGCTGAAAGGCGTAAAACGTCGCAGGAACTTACGATTCCGGAGAGTGATTCTTCCGGAGCCATCCACCTTGACAACGTATTGATCGAATTGTTTTACCTCAATCACGGTTCCGGTCCGGTCCCATTTTCGTGGTTCCAGGCCGGTCTGGTTCTGGATCCGGACATGGTCCCCGACGGCCAGTGGAGGTAGTTTTGTCGTGTGTTCAGAGAGTCTTTCGATCTCCCTGGCATGCCAAATGCGCAAAGCTTCCTCACGATTGTTGCGTGTTTCCCGCCAGGTGTCCGATGGCAAGTATCTGCCTGGGATGATGGGTATGAAGTCCTTGACTGGCCTCTTGAAGATGATCATGGCTGGAGACAACCTAGTGTCCTGATCCGGTGCATTCCGGTACTGGAGTATTGCACGTTGGAACCGATCAGTGTCTAGTTCACCATTGGAACCAGTGTTATCGGTGATCATTCTTTTCGATGTTTTGACTGCGATCTCGGCACGACAGTTGCTGTGTGGGAAGGCAGTGGATGACAACCGATGGTTAACGCCCCACCGACGCAAGAAGTCTTGGGTGTCATGTGCCGTGAATTCTGGCCCACCGTCAGATGCCAATTCGTCGGGGATACCATAAGTGGCGAAGTTCGACCGCAGACATTTCACTAGGCCTTGTGCCCCGCCAGTTGTTAGCTGAATGATTGGCCAATTAGAGTAACGATCAACGGTGACCAAATAACTCCGACCCTTGTGATGAAAGTAATCTGAACAAACGTACTGGAAAGGGTAGGCAGGTTCAGCTGAGGCTGTAGGTGGAGCGCTTGGTTGCGATGGGGCCATCCGATTGCAGTGTGAGCAGCGATTGCGCATCTCATGAATCTGGGGAGTGATTCCAGGCCAAAAGATCGAGCTGCTGGACCGGGTGGTCATAGCCATGACTCCTTGGTGAGCAGCATGAAGATTCTCAAGGACAAGTTTCCGTAGCTTCGGTGGGATGATAATCCTCCCCTTGTAGACCACTATGCCATCAATAGTGTAGAGGTGTTCACGGAAGGGAAAGTATTCCAAAATGGACACAGGGAAATCGTCCCGACTGGCAGGTAGACCCTGCTCAATAGAATTGAGTAACTGCAGCATCTGAGTGTCACTTGCTGTTTCGTCCCGAACATCGTCCCAAGTGACGGACCGCACAGAATCGAGCGTCTTGATGGCTGCCATAGAAATAGCCATTTCCATGCCAGTGTCGTCATCTGTGGTCCACAGCCCAGTCAAGGTGTGCTGTCTTAGTGTAGTCGATGTGGCCACATCAATAATGGAGGAAATGTCATCCACCAGTGGCAGTCGTTCCGATGGTCTGGCACCCGACGGATGTCGTGAAATCGCATCTGGTACGCAGTGTCGTTTTCCCGGGATGTGGATAATTCGGAAACGATATGCTAGAGTCCTTTCTTTCAAGTTGGCAAGCCACGTGTTATGGATGTCCTCTAATCGTCTGTCGCCAAGAAGCTTGATTAAGGGCTTGTGATCGACGGCAATAATCAGGTTCTTGCATCCCAACACAAAATACTTTACTTTTTCCAGGCTGTCCGCCACTGCTAGAGCTTCACCCTCTATCGGAGCATAGCGCGACTCCGCTGCATGGGTGAAGCGGCCTCCAGCAAGGGTGATTTTCCAGCCATCGGGGCAGCACTGTGGGGTTTCACCAGGGCATCTGCAGTGTTTTTGGAGGAGCCAGAAGCCAATCCCATCCTTCGACCAGTCAGTTGCGAGACATGTTGTCCGTTCCTTGTCAAAGATCCGGACCCCATTTGCGACTTCAGATATGATGAGTCGTTTTGATTCTTCGAATAGGGATTGTAGTGTTGCATCCCAGTAGAAGGGGGTGGATGGTTTTAGGAGGTCCCGAAAAGGTCGCATCCTCTCGGTCATGCTGAAGCAGTATGTTACCTGATTGACTAGCCCAAACCAGGAGCGAATGTCAGTAATTGTTTTTGGTGTGGGGAAGTCCTGTATCGCTTGGAGATACCTTTGGCATGGTCGTACACTGTCCATGGTGATCTCGAATCCAGCGAATTCGACCGTGTCCTGACCAAAATGGAATTTCGTCGGATTTTGCGTAATCCCATTACGGCCGCACAGGTCGAGCCAGTTGCATGTCTGAAAAAAGCTCTCTTCAAATGTGTCGCTCCACATGATGGTATCATCAATACATTTGGACTTGTTTTTGAAGTCCGATAAAATTTCGTCAAATCGTCTGGAGTATCCATCACCTGAAGCGATGTAACCTTGGGGAGTGGTGCAGTAACGGTATCGGCCCCATGGTGTGATGAACGTTGTCAGATGGCGGTCACATTCTCTGATTGGAACGCTGTGATAGCCATTCCAGGCGTCTGTTACCGTCTTTTTGGTGTTATGTGGCACCGCCATTGCTTGATGGAAGGGTGACTGGGTGTGGTGGGTCTCACGTGTGCAGTGCGCATTCAGTGGTTGCAGATCAACTGTCCTCCGTGGGGTCCCATCCTTCTTTGGACAGACGACCATTCTGCTGCACCATGTCACTGGTTCACCAATTGGCACCGGTTCCAGAACCCCTAACCTGATGTCGCGATCGATACCAGCCTTGACTTCTGCCTGCCAGTGTAAGGGGACAGGCACGTGAACGGTGCGAGGGTTCAAGACCTGCCACCTCCCTCTTCCCACTCCGCCTTGCCCCCAATCCCTGACCCTGAGTTAGCTCAATCTTGCACAGCCGGCACGATAGCCCGTATCCTCGAGTTGACTTCACGAACCATGCGTGAGCTGGGAAACTGCTCTGGAGCAAGCTGACGTTTCCGAATCAAGCGAGCATTGATTGTTCATAAACAAGAATGTATCAATTGAATGCAGGTTTATTAGCAACAACGATGAACAATCAATCAGCAAGACAAAGAAAGCGATGGTAGATATTAGAATAAGATAATAGATACAGAATATGCAAATAACAATGCGCAGTATTACACAAGATGAGAACGCAATAGAGAGCAGCACCATACAAGAGTTGTCTACTAACATGTTCTTTTTTTTCCTTGAAACAATGTAATGTAAACTGCATTTCCATATCCGGAACATTCGGTATGTCGCACACAGTACATATGGCACCACACATTGACAATTAAATATAGAAAGGTGAGACAGTTTATCAGGTATTATATTTTGATAACTTGTAAATCCCCTCCACCTCCCGTGCCAACCCCTTGCCTCCACTCCGAAGATAACGACAGCAATCCCCCTGGAGATTGCATTTGTTGGATGATGATGTCAGCTATCTGTAGCCAAACTGAAAAATGGAAAAGACAGCAAGCTTGTACTCTTTATTGTCTTTTCCTTGTTGAAGAAATAATCGATAGAAAATTTTCAATCAATAAGGTACAATTTCAGGCTTAAATATATTTATATTCTTCTTACATTGACCACTGAAACCTTTGACTTCATCAGCATTCATCACCGTGAATGAATTATTTATTTATTTTTTCATTCACAGTGATGACAACCAAGTACCAATGCACTAATTTCCTTAAATTGGTAAAATATTTCTGCAAAAACCATTCCCTGCCACGTATTTTTGAGAAGGAAACTTTACAAATCCCAAGTCTATCTACACCATGCACCCTGTTAATAAAATCCATATATTTGTGATGGTAATGTTCTGATGTTCTGTTTCCAATATTGTGATGGTGACGCATTAATTTTTATTGATGAATCGATGCACAAATATAAATTCAAGGCACGTGGTTTGCAATCTTGCAAATCGGGCTCATCACCAAGCAGTTGGTTGGAACTCCCGATGGCCGCATCGCTGAGATGTTTTGAACATGTTAATGATCAAAGAAATGCAAATGGGGAAACAGAGTTGGCCAAGTACGAGGTGCCATTTCACACACGTCACGACGTACGTGATTTTCAATGAAACGGTAAAAAATGCCATCTCCGTCGAAGCTTGTTCTTAGTGTGAGCCGTGGGACCGAACGAACACCTTCCCTTCAAAGTAAAACTATGGAGTCAGCCATTCCACGGCCTAGAAACCCAGCTGCTACCAGTCAATTAAAACAATTTGTGCTGTTGTCAGTCATGATGATTTATTGCAGAGTTTCGGCCACGAATGTGCGCAGTGCGTTCTTATTGAGCGACACCTGCAGAAAAACCAGAAATTTCCTGCAGCCCTGGAACCTCTGGGGCCTCCTACCACGCTACGGCTCTACACAAACAAGTGTCACAAATCAAGCGGTTCCAATTTAAGGGCGGAAAGCAGAGGGTCTGCCTTGACCCCGGACCTTTCAGTTGCTTTTAATTTCCTGCGCCTGTAAAAGCTGCAGATTCCTTTGACCCGAAACCGAAATTTCAATTCACGTAGTTTGTTTTACAAAGAGAAAAATTTCAACTGGTGACCACACAAACACTTGTTCCAATCACCGACGATCACATGTCTACAGAAACAAGGTCTTTGTGATGCTTCGGTACATATTTCCTCCAATTCCATCGGATCCTGGTTTTTAAGTTTTTGTTATAGATAATGGAGGAAATGCTGTCCAGTTATTTTGGCTGTATCGAAAATTGACGTGAAATTCAAGCCAGAGAACAGCTTCTGAGAGAAGCGCTCAGTGATCTGTTATAGGTACAATAGTCATACTGGGCCATATGACAATCACCACATATTCTGACACAACTACGGCACAACCTGTAAAACCATGCCACAAACCCAAAACAACCACGGCACAACCCCAAAACCACGGCACAACCCAAAACAACCACGGCACAGCCCAAAACAACCACGGCACAACCCCAAAACCACGGCACAACCCAAAACAACCACGGCACAACCCCAAAACCACGGCACAACCCAAAACAACGACGGCACAACCCCAAAACCACGGCACAACCCAAAACAACCACGGCACAGCCCAAAACAACCACGGCACAACCCCAAAACCACGGCACAACCCAAAACAACCACGGCACAACCCCAAAACCACGGCACAACCCAAAACAACCACGGCACAACCCCAAAACCACGGCACAACCCAAAACAACCACGGCACAGCCCAAAACAACCACAGCACAACCCCTAAACCACGGCACAACCCAAAACAACCACGGCACAGCCCAAAACAACCACGACACAACCCCAAAACCACAGCACAACCCCAAAACCACGGCACAACCCAAAACAACCACGGCACAACCCAAAACAACCACGGCACAGCCCAAAACAACCACGGCACAACCCCAAAACCATGGCACAACCCAAAACAACCACGGCACAACCCAAAACAACCACGGCACAACCCCAAAACCACGGCACAATCCAAAACAACCACGGCACAGCCTAAAACAACCACGGCACAACCCCAAAACCACAGCACAACCCAAAACAACCACGGCACAGCCCAAAATAACCACGGCACAACCCCAAAACCATGGCACAACCCAAAACAACCACGGCACAGCCCAAACCAACCACGGCACAGCCCAAAACAACCACGGCGCAACCCCAAAACCACGGCGCAACCCAAAACAACCACGGCACAGCCCAAACAACCACGGCACAACCCCAAAACCACGGCACAACCTAAAACAACCACGGCACAGCCCAAAACAACCACAGCACAACCCAAAACAACCATGGCACAACCCAAAACAACCACAACACAACCTAAAACCACTACGGCACAACCGAAAACCACTACGACACAACCCAAAACAACCACGGCGCAACCCCAGACAACCACAGCACAACTCCATACAACCACTGTACACAGCCCAAAACAACCATGCCACAACACAAAATAACCACGACAACCCAAAACAACAACCCAACCCAAACCACGATGTCACAACCCGAAACAACCACAGAACAACCCAAAACAACCACGGCACAACCCAAAACCCACTACGGCACAACCCCAAACAACCACAGCACAACCCCAAACAACCACAGCACAACCCCAAACAACCACAGCACAACCCCAAACAACCACAGAACAACTGCAAACAACCATGCTACACAGCTCAAAACAACCATGACACAACCCAAAACAACTACGGCATAACCTGAAACAAGCACAGCACAACCTGAAACAACCAAAGCACAAACTAAAACAACAAAGCAACCATGACAGCCCAAAACAAATATGGCACTACTCAAAACAACCACTGTACAATCCAAAACAACCATGGCACAATCTGAAAGAACTATGGTACTACCCAAAACAACCATGGCACAATCTGAAAGAACTATGGCACTACCCAAAACAACCATGGCACAATCCAAAATAACTATGGCACTACCCAAAACAACCATCAAACAACCTGAAACAATGGCACAACCCAAAAAACAACCACTGTGCAATCCAAAACAACGATGGCACAATCTGAAACAACTATGGCACAACCCAAAACAACCACGGCACAACCCAAAATAACTATGCCACAACCTGAAACAACCACGGTACAACCCAAAATAACTACGACACAACCCAAAACGACCACGGTACAACCCAAAATAACTACAGCACAACCTGAAACAACCAAGGTGCAACCCAAAATAACTATGGCACAACCCAAAACAACCATGGTGGAACCTGAAACAACTATGGCACAACCCAAAACAACTATGGCACAACCCAAAACAACCACGGCACAACCCAAAATAACTATGGCACAACCCGAAACAACCACGGTACAACCCAAAATAACTACGACACAACCCAAAACGACCACGGTACAACCCAAAATAACTACAGCACAACCTGAAACAACCAAGGTGCAACCCAAAATAACTATGGCACAACCCAAAACAACCATGGTAGAACCTGAAACAACTACAGCACAACCCAAAACAACTATGGCACAACCGAAAACAAATATGGCACAACCCAAAACAACCACGGCATAACCCAAAATAACTATGGCACAACCCAAAACAACCATGGCATAACCCAAAATAACTATGGCACAACCCAAAACAAGCGGGGTACAACCCAAAACAACTATGGCACAACCCAAAACAACCATGACACAATCTGATACAACCACTGCACCATCAGTAGCAATCATTACACCATCAAGAATCGGCCAGTGAACAAAATCTGACAAAACTTAACCTGACAAAAGCACTGCACTGCACTATAAGAGTTACTGCAACCAACCCATTCAGATATTTTGTGTCATTTTAAAATAAAATCTGCTGGATTATTTAAACAACTATGTCATTTTAATAACTGGCACACTTTACGAAAAAATAATACATAACATGTAACTAAAATTACTGCACATTTTCCTGTACTTTTTGCCAAAAACTTTTGGAGTCATGTAGTTAGTTATATAGTCATGTATCGTTACTTTTGGAGTACTTTGTCACATAAGAGTTTGATAAATACATATCTCGTGGTGGTCAGTGATCCTTCAAGCGAGTCCATTCGTCCTGTGGTAACCAAGAGATAATCATAACTTCATTTGCTTGGCCTATATAGTAATTGTGGAACTCGCTATATCTAGCTCAGCAAAACGCTGCTAGCCAATGATGACTCCGATTGATGACCGTTTCTATTGTCAGTGGATCACGCAGTCCTGCTGAACACTGCAACATTTTTTTCACAATTAGAAATGCTCACTCAGTGATCGATACAGACCGTGCCATACACCATCGAGCTAGGAACACTGCACAGCCTTTTCGAGATGGAAAGGTTTTGGGTATGCGTATGTCAGGGTTTCAGGCATCCCAGAGGTCTAACCTGGACACGAGTTTGACAATTTGGCATGCAACGTTTTGGTGATGACGTTTGTACATTTGAAAATATCATTTATACTGTATTTCATTTTGCAGCGCAACGGAAACGTACTTAGAAATAGCATGTCCATGTATCTAACCTGTCATGAGGGCAGTGTTTCTGCCAAGTTTTCATACAAGGAAATGAATGTCCAAACCAAACCGGCGCATTTTCCCGATCAGGGACATTAAATTTCATGGCGAGGCCCCAGAGGTCGCAAGACTTGGTGGGAGCAGGACATATGTAATTTTAATTGCCACCCAGAAAAACAATTTTTGGAAACCTCTTTCTAAAAATTGGGAAGGAAAGAAGCAGGAAGAACATCATTGTGCTGACAATCACCACTGGATCATGCCACAACCTTTCACATCGACTGCTTGACCCCCGCCCAGGGACGTGGCAATCAACTGCTCTCCATCAAACCGAATGTTGATCATGTGCAGAGCACATGAGATCCTCATTTGGCTGAAACAGCCAAACGAAATAGGACAACAAATCCTAATTGAGAATACCAGTGATATGTGTGTGTGTATATGTACAATATACAGACTCGGCATTTAATATGGAATATTTTTTTTGTGGGGGTGAACTTACTTTTCAAGATGTCTTAGAACCAAAAGTTCATTGGAATTATGTTGAAACTATTGTAGATTTTGTTCATGTGACCTTTAAAAGAAACAAAAACCACATTTGACATTTCGAAACAAATAAATTGATCCTTGAAAGTGATGTAAACTGATATCGAACTCAATTCATGGACAGTACTGTGTTAAACTCCTGTACGTTTTCCAGAAGTATCTCTTTATTTTGCACATTAGCCAAAAATTTTTTTAACAAAAACAAAAGTTAAATTACGACTGGGATTACGGACAGTAAAATTACAGTTCAGTACTTCGTGTAACCCCCACGAGCATTCAGGAGAGCACGTACACGTTGAGGCATGCTGTTGACGAGATTTGCCAAGGTTTGGACAGGAATCGCTTGCCATGCAGTGACAATAGCCTGCTGCAATTCACGCACAGAGGTCGGCTGCTGGTCCAAGTTGTCGATTTGACGCATTAATTCTGCCCACAAGGTCTCTATTGGATTAATATCCGGGGACATGGCAGGTCACTCCATATGCTCTACACCACGGTCAGCAAGAAAATGTTGGATCATGCGAGCACAATGAGGCCGTGCATTGTCATCTTGGAAGAAAAAGTTTCCTCGAAAGACTGCACGAGCAAATGGAAGCAATGTTTCTTCCAGAATGGCCCTGTACTTGAAATGGTTCAGGTTTCCATTCAGATCAACCAGGTCAGTTTTGCCCCCTGCATGAAAAGCAGCCCAAACGGTCACCCCACCACCTCCAGCATGGACTCTTGGCACTATACAATCTTTGATGTAGGCTTCATGCACTTGTCTGCCCACTTGGACGCGGCCATCTTGACGATAGACCAGAAATCTAGATTAGTCACTGAAGATCACGTGATTCCAGTGTCCTGGCTGCCATTGACGGTGCTCTCTAGCCCACTGCAATCGGCACTGGCGATGTTGTCTGGTCAGGCATGGCTTTCTCAGGGGACGCCTGGCAAGATAGCCTGCTTGAACCAGTCGTTGGTTGACTAGCCTTCTGGATACAGGCACATTTGTCAGTTGCTGCCACTCAGCCCTAAGCCGATTAGCTGACTTGGTACGGCCGTTGCGGACTAACCGGTGCAGCTGGCGATCATCCCTCCTTGTGGTTCTGCGGGGGACGTCCTGGCCTCGATATTGGAGTAGGGACACCCCTCTGAGCATTTCGTTTCAGGATCTTTGACATCTGACCTTGAGTGATGCCATACTGCCGAGCAATAGCACGCTGTTTCATGCCGTAATTTCGTAAAGCCACCACTCCATGACAAACAGCATTGTCGAGTTGACGGACCATCTCCAGAGGAAGCGGCAATAACTTTTGGAGACGTGCAGCAGTTGTTTTCCACTAATACAGAACGCAACAACCCTTGTATACCCGACTGTGAAGCCATTCATCAAATGCACCTGTCCGTACATTTTGCCACGCCACCTGTGATATAATCCTGTTGTTGACTTCTTGCTGTGACAGACAATCAGTGACATGGTTCTTTTAACAAATAAATCCTAACTAACTTGACAAGGCAGCAAGACACAGATCGAGTCCCATCGCAGCCCTCGCTGCACGACCTGTTAGCACCAAGTGTCTTCTGCCACATGATCACAATGTCTCTGCCCTGATCATCACCAGTAGGAGGTTTGCAGTCAGGATTAATACATTTAACTAAAGGAGCACACTGACCCTATGACATGACTGATGTGATGAACATAAATTAGTCCGACACATCACATCCAAACTAGGATGGCAACTGTGTGGCACTCAGATCACCGAAGACTGAGATTTATGTCCTTATGGTCAGGGATAAATGAAAGCAGAGCTGCCAATGGAATTAAACATAATCAATTCTAGTACTCAAATCTCAATACAAAAATTGCATAACTACATAATATCTACTCTCATCAACCGCTCATTGGACACAAAGTCAGAACATAATATCATCTTCATTTGGTAAATTGAAAATATTAACGACTTCTTACAGCTAATATGGAGTTCAGTGATTTTTGTATTGATACTTGTACATCCCAAATTCAATATTAAGAAGTTTATGGCACATTTTAGCAATTTTGGTGTCCATTTGGAAAACAAATGGCCGCCTCGTTGAATTCTCGAGTTGGCTATTCAACTCATTTTAAAGAGTACCTACATCAGAGCAGAACTACCAAATTTCATGCCTGTATCCCAATGTGAATGATTCATCCTAACTAGATGGCATTTATAGAATACTTACCCTGCGCAATCAACTTGGTGCGAGCCAACTATTCTGTTTTTGAACGTTTTTTTTCTTTGATCCAATATGGCTGCCAGACCACGTGAGCGATTACATCATAAATTTATATTCTCTAATATAATTGTTGCATAGATCACGATCAATAAATTTCAAACTGATCAGACCAAGCATTGTGCCTGTCAAATTATGATGTCATAATTACAGCACCAATGATGTCATCGTTAACAACACCTATTTCCCATGCGGAGTTCTTTACAATGAGCCACGTTTCAATTTTTTCCATGGAGCAGTTTTGGAGAAAGAGGTCTCTCGTTTTTCAGTTTTTCCAAGATGGCGCCTGTACCACGTGACGTATTACATCATAATTATCATCAAAATATTATACAGGAGGAGGTGCTCCTACGGTGAAAATTTCGTGCCCATCATACCAACAGTTGCAGAAAAAAAAAATCATACTGATCAGATGAAGCGTTATACTTGTCGAATTATGACGTCATAACGAAGGCTCCGATGACATCATCAATAACATATCTTATTCCCCATGGGGAGTACTTGACAATGAGCCTTGTTTCAACTTTTTCCATTGAGCGGTTTGGGGGATATAGAGGTGTAAAGATTTTCCAAGATGGCGTCTGTACCACGTCACCTATGGCGTCATAATTAGGAGTATAAAAATGTATACAGGCGGAGGCGCTCATATGATGAAATTTCGTGTCAATCGGAGCAACGGTTGCCGAGAAAAATGAATTTTAAAAATACATACACGTGTGCCACATGTACACACACACACACAACCGAATGCCTAACCTTGCTTTTCGCTTCGCGAGCGCAGGGTTATAATGGGTGTAAGCCACCTTCCTATGGAGGGCACTGTATAGTGTATGACTTCATGTGCAAAACATTCTCCACCATCCCATCCCCACTACCTCAAATTATTTGAAATACAGAAAGCAATCTTCAGCCCATTTAAATTTCTTCCGTTAAAACGTGCTCAACTATATGTATTATGAGATAACGTCTTTACATTGTGGAAATTTTAATTGTGATTTTAATTAATAAAAAAAAAAAATTGATTTTAATTGTGAAAATTGTGGAAAATTGTGGATTTCGTGATGACGTCACTCATTATGTGGATAAGAAATCTTTAGAAACCTTTTCTGGTCTTGTCGTTGTTAACGTTTGTCATTTTACACACAAAATATATAAATTGCCTCCTATAGAAAGAAAATCCCAAAATGCAACTGACATGAACACAATGTCATTTCCATATTCTTTGAATACACAGCAGAATTAACCCCTCACACTATCCTACAGGCTTGTTTGTGTGGCCCTCATCTAAGGTAGAATCTATCGGCAGGGTCTGTAATGCCGACGCAGTACCATATCGAGGATTACACCAAGTCCCCCCTCCCCCCACCTTCCCATGCCTCCTCCCCCAAGCCCTCTCCCTCCCACAGATCTCACGATGTGCCTGCTCTCCATCTTGTTCTCCCACTTCCTTTATCATATGTTTTATGTGTCAGTTTGTCTTTTTGTGATCAATGTTTGCTCTTACACGAGCCTCGAATTTGTATCCAAAAAAAGAAGAAGAAAACAAGTCAGGAGACGACGATGGTTCACGAGCGAGCGGTATTCAATGACAAAGGTCAAAACCGACATTGAAAATATATAAATAGGAATGTATTATCTGTTATGAGACTAGTTAGCAACACAATACCGAAAATTCGGTTCGATTCCGACAACTTTGAAAATTTGACCTTTGTGACCTTGAAATGTCAAAACGAAGGTTACTGACCTTGAAATGAGATAGAAAATAATGTATAATCAGTGATGAGGTTAGTTAGCTACACAATACCGAAAATTCGGTTCGATTCCAACCACTTTGAAACTTTGACCTTTGTGACCTTCAAAGGTCAAAGGTCGAAGATTCTGAAATTTGTTGGAAAACTTGTATTTCATGATGTATGTGATAAAAGAAGATCATGTACGACATTTCACTCTATCAGGAAGCGAACAATGTAATAAAACCATCAAAAATCGACTTTTCTAAATTTTGTGACCTTGTGACCTTGACCTTGGGGTGAAAATGAAAAATCGAGCTCCGTGGGGCTAGACACGTGACATTGGCCTAAACAAATACCGAAACCCTGTCAGATTCCACCAAACCCCTCGGAGAAGATGTCGCTTGAACTCGATTACCCCCTAAAAAGACATCTTCTTCGGGCGTCGCTCCGCCCACAATGGGCGCAATACGCCCACTCTAGGCAGGACACAACTAGATCATGATATCAACCTCCCACCCAAGTTTCATCAAGATCGGATGATATCATCGGGTAGATAGGCTGCGGACAGACAGACACACACACAGACAGACGCACACACATGACGAATATAGTGGTCACTTGATAACTCGTGAACCAAAAAAAAGTGGTACTGCCATTGCCTTAATATTAATAGCAAGTCAGGGCAGGAATTTGGAGTTTGGCCGTGGTGCCGGCACACAGTGGGGTATTTCACGTGCACCAGCATCAGGGTCCCTGTCTTATAACCTCCCAACCGACGGCGTACTCATTGATGCAACACCCTGTCTGCGAATCGCCAGAGTAACAGGTTGGAGATGAATCGGGCATTGAATCCAGGCGAGCCGACCTAAAGCCAAGTGCACTACCTATGCGCCATCCTGCCAATGCTCAGGCCCATTAATGGAGGCAAAAATTGGAAAGCGTTGAGAATTATATTGTACTTTGCTGTTGACACCTCTAATTAAAACTGCTGTGCACATACTTCCTTAACTTCATTTTGTCTTGCTATTTTCAAAATTAGAAAATCTTCAGATTTTACACTGCCTTGCCTGGGAATTCACGTTTCATATTCATTCGTCCAGAGTAATTAAAACAAATTAGCATTCATTCATTTGAGACGTTAATTAACACAGTCTGTTATGGTTCCACCATTAATGATTTCGTGAAGACGTTTATTAAGTTATCTATCAAGCGAATAAATACCTTACTTCGGCTGGCATCTTCGAAACCATCCCTTAATTGTGTCGTTACCATATGCAACAATGGAAAACCAAGCTACAATAATGAAGTATAATTTTTTGCTGGAAAAGTATGGAGTAATGCAATAGAAGAAATGACATTAATTAAGAGTTTAAACCAATATGGTGTGATTAACAAAACAGATCATAGCTCACTGATAAAGCTCTGTGTTTGCTTTCCTTCTATAGTCTATACAAAGGGACAAATAACTATAGTTTTATCTAACATATAAAACACAATGTCACTTTGTGTGTTTGTACAGATGTCTGTCTCCCTTCATAAGGGTAAGTTTTAAAGGCCAATCTTTTAACACGAATTAAAAGTGTTTTATCGATTTTTGAGGATAAAAGAAACTCGAAAAACATTTTTCATAAAAGAGTAATTATGTCTCTTCTATTGGAATTGTAGACGGAGGCTCATAAATCAAGCCTCAAGGGCGGTGTACAGAAGCGTTTTTTAAAATAACAATAAACACAAGGTGCAGGGAGGGAGGTGAAATTTGCTGCACATGATGTGCAATGCACGCAGAGTAAAATGAGCGTTCATTTATGTTTGTAGGACGTCTAATGAATAAAGAAGATATAAGCACACCTGACACTAGGCCTTCAGACTTCAGCAGGCACCACCGTCAAATAAACTGTTCCACCTGTCATATTTGACGGGCTTTTTACTCTTCAAGTTATAATCTGGATTGTAATAGTGTTAACTGCACTCTACATGTCCATGCAAGATTTGCCCCATTGAGAAAATAATGAAGTTGCACAATATTTGTATGTATATACAGTATGTGTATATATATATATATATATATATATATATATATATATATATATATATATATATATATTGTTGCGGATATGAGGCCTGTATTTTTTTGATTGTGTTGTATTGTGGTAAATTGGTGATGATTATTGTTTATTCTGCGCCCCCCTGCCTCCGGAGCTGTGTAAAGGTGAAAGGGCATCCCATAATTAGTCCACAAGCATACACGTCAGCCAAGTAATAGAATACCCCTGTTGATAGTTATCTCTTATTCTGTGTTTTAGAGTAAGGCTGTGTCTCCCATTAATTGAAGTACTCCATTGCACCAGTGAAAGAGAATAGATCCCCTTTCATTCCCATCCCAAAAATCCCCATTTCCTTCACATCCCCTTTCGTCATTGCCGAGCCTCGATTCCCAATTACCTCCCCTCCAAAACCACCATTGAACATGTGCTCGAATCGGAGAAGAAAGGCGTGCCCGCCCATCGTCATCAAGGGCGGAGCCAGAGGGTCGCGCGACCAACCAGGGCCGAGGTGAGCACCCCGATGGGCGTGTCCAAAAGGCCGGCGGCTTAATCGCGGGAGGCGCTATAAAAGGCGCGCACGCAAGTGAGTCGTGAGTCAGTCAAAGAGAGAGTCGTGAGGAGTCAGTCAGTGGCGTCGGTGGTCAGTTGGTTGCGTTGGTTGCGGTGAGGAGTCGGTGGTGGTGGTCAGTTGGTTGCGTTGGTTGCGGTAAGGAGTCGGTGGTAAAGAGTGAGTGGACCAAGAAAGAGTTGAGGGTTGGACCAGACGAGTCGGACAAGGCCCGGCAAAGCACGCGACGTCCACAGCAGCCACAACAGCAGCTTGGGGGCCTGAACTGCGGTTTGGAGCAGGGCCGTGAAGGAACGGCGGCTGCTAAACGCGCCGGTTGTGCTGCAGGACCCCCTTGGACTTTCCTCTCCCTCCAGCCATCCACCTCCTGCCATTCCATCCTTCTTGTGTACGTGAGTTTGTTCTGTTTGTTCTGTCCTGGGTATTTAATTAAGTCTGTAGGTAAGCTAGTATTTGCACTGTGTCACCTGCATCTTATGTGTTGTAAATAAACTTGATTGCTCCTTTTTGCTTGTGTGTGTACAATAAATCCAATTACTCTTCTGTCCGTCTTCTCGTTTTATTCCTTTTCTTCTTTGCATTCGTCGTTTTAGTCTTTTCCCTCATTGAGCAGCCGCGGTGCGATCCGGCCAACGTTTGGGTGAAATCGGGTTCTAATCGGGGATCCTGTAACGGTCGCGGTTGGACCATCCGCTCGGCCCATCATACCATCTAAACCGCGATCAGTAACAATATATATACATACATATATATATATATACATATATACAGTTACGTGAAAAAGTAAGTACACCCCATGTAAAGTTTTGACTTTTTCAACATATTTCAACATACAGCTATTTTATCTACATTTCAACAATATTCATAGATAAAGGTGATATAATATAACATATATCATGAAACATTTACATTTTGTAGTCCATTGTATAATTTAAATAAACATAAATGCAAATTTCGCATGTGGAAAAAGTAAGTGCACCCCTACATTTATCACTATTTCAAATACCTAAAATTAGAATCAGGTGCACCAGATCAGGTGCAAATGATTAGAACATCGTTAGAGAGGATCTTGGAGGAACCTGTCATTTAAACCTCAGACATTTAATTTGGTTTGCTCTTTGTTGTTGAAGTGTGCGGCGTCACCATGCCTAAATCAAAAGAGCTCTCTGAGGCCTTCAGAAAAAAGGTTATAGATGCCTACGAGTCTGGAAAGGGATTTAAAAAGATCTCCAAACAATTTTAAATCAATCATTCGACTGTCCGGAAGATCATCTACAAATGGAGAAGATTCCAAACAACTGCCAACTTGTTCAGTCCAGGCCGCCCCAGCAAGTTCAGCCCGAGAGCAGACTGCAAGATGCTGAAAGAAGTCTCTAAAAACCCCAGAATGTCATCACGGGACCTACAGGTAGCTCTTGCCACTGTTGATGTCAAAGTGCACGAGTCTACCATTAGAAAGAGGCTGCACAAATTTGATCTACATGGGAGGTGTGCCAGGAGGGTGTGAGCTGTCCAGAAATGTTCCAGGAGGGTGTGAGCTGACCAGATGTTCTTGCTGTCCAGAAAGAACATCACGGCAAGACTAAAGTTTGCCAATGAACACCTCGGCAAAGACCAGCACTTCTGGAACAATGTGCTCTGGATGGATAAGTCAAAGGTAGAGCTATTTGGCCACAGTACCAGAAGACATGTTTGGCGAAAACCAAAGATAGCATTTGACCACAAGAACCTGATACCAACTGTAAAGCATTGTGGTGGAAATATTATGGTTTGGGGCAGCTTTGCTGCATCAGGGCCTGGGCAGCTCACCATCAAATAATCCACTGTGTATTCTTCATTGTACCAGAGAGTGCTTGAGGATAATGTGAGGCCATCTGTCGGAAAGTTGAAGCTCAACCGAAGGTGGACCTTGCAACATGACAATGACCCTAAACATACCAGTAAATCCACCAAGGAATGGCTGAAAAGAAAGAAATGGAGGGTTCTGGAATGGCCAAGTCAAAGCGCGGATCTAAATCCCATCGAGATGTTGTGGGGGGATTTGAAATGAGCTGTGCATGCAAGAAACCCCTCAAACATCGCACAGCTGAAAGAATTCTGCATGGAGGAGTGGGCAAAAATTTCTCCCAGTCGATGTCAGAGACTGGTAGACAGTTATAAGAAATGCCTACTTGAGGTTGTTTCTGCCAAAGGGGGCAATACCACCTAATAGAGCCAAGGGTGTACTTACTTTTTCCAAATGCGAAATTTTCATTTATGTTTATTTAAATTATACAATGGACTACAAAATGTAAATGTTTCATGATATTTGTTATATTATATCACCTTTATCTATCAATATTGTTGAAATGAAGATCAAATAGCTGTATGTTGAAATATGTTGAAAAAGTCAAAACTTTACATGGGTAAAACTTACTTTTTCACGTGACTGTATGTATATATATATATATATATATATATATATATATATATATATATATATATATATATATATATATATATATATATATATATATATATATATATATATATATATATATATATAATATATATATATACACACACATAAATACAAACGGATAGCCGAGCGAGCTTTACACTTCGAGGCACTCAGTCAACAATGGCAGACTTTCTTTATACGCGCTGGGGAGGGCAGCGGGGGGTGGGGGGGAGGGAGCAAAGCTCTTACCTTCATGGACCCCACTGGACGTCTTCGACCCTGCGATAATTAATTTAACCGACACGGAATTATAATGTAAAAATACCGGCTTTATTGAAAGAAATGCCAGTAACAAAAGAATGCACGGTAAACAAAAATTGCTAATCGAGGGACCCTCCATACAGACTCGTATACAACACAAGGGGAAAAATAGCATGAAAATAATGCATGTGCTTGTGTACTTAGCTCTGAGCGGCTCTTGAACCAGGTCAGTCTGCGACCGGGTCCCATAGGTCCGTGCACGGGAAACGCACGCCCTGGTGCAATGTCCGTGCGTGGAAAGGAGGCCTTAGCGCGCCGCTCATTCACTCCAGCCACGCTTGTCCTTGCCGTCTGCTTCACACAGCACTGATATCTCTCAGCGCACCGATGATGACGCACAGCCAGCACCAAAGGGCCAAGGAAAGGACAATGTGTTCGCTCAAACCGATGAAAGCCAGGGACCACGAAGGCAAAATGCGCGACTGCGTCCGCCTTTCACGAACACCAGGAAGCAAGAGGGTGTGGTTTGCGAATGCCACCGCCAAGAGTGAGCCTGAACTCCAACCGCACACACATTATTATTACACACACACACACACACACACACACACACACATCCACACACACACACACACAAACACGCGCACACACCTCCCCCCACACGCACAGACATATCCAGACAAATGCACAACCCCCTCCCCCCACCCCCCAAGACACATCCCACACACACATCCCCTGACACACACCCCCACACCCCCCTCCCCCCACACACACACATCCCCACACACACACACACATTCCCCCTACCCCCCACCCACATACACACACATACACACACACAAACACATGCACACGTCCTCCCACCCCCACCCTCAACACACACACACACACACACACACACACACACACACACACACACACACATATCCCCCCACCCCTAACACACCTACATGCACACATCCCCCCCACCCCCAACCCCCAACACACACACACACACACACACAAACACACACACATACCCCCCCCCCCCCACCCCTAACACACACACAAACACATGCACATATCCCCCCACCCCCCCCCCCAACCCTAACACACATGCACACACAAACAAACACCCGCACACCCCTCTCCCCACACGCACACACACACCCCCCCTACACACACACACGCTTATTTTTCAAGATATGCAGGTGTGCAGGTTGCAAGGTCAGACATATATATGGTGGCGGCCAGCGCAAATGGGCCACTGTATTTTCGTGTATTACGTACGCGCTTTGATGGGCGGGGCGTATGGTGTTCATGAAATGGTCAAATGCGGAAGTGCTGGAAGCAGTTGCGATGGTGTCGCACGATCTCTTCTCGCGGTCCACAAGATTATCACAGAGAGGTGCAGCTTCCAGCGTTTCTAGATCTGATCCAGGCCTATCCAACGAGACCAGTCCCAGCATTCTAGGCCCAATGGTTGTCTCAGACGGACCCGACAACGGACGTGTTTGTTTTAACTCGAGCCGATTCGATCAGAGACGTGCTGGCGAACATAACCAGTCATATATTTTGAACGCGTGGCTCGATTTTTACCAAATAAACTTTTTCTTGCAGGGCTTAACCGTGCGCTGACAACGATACCGAGTTTGACCCTGAGAGAGCCGTTTTGCGCCGCAAAGGCGCCTTGTTCCCCGTGATGACCATGTCGTGCTGCATAAATTATCATATATTACCGGCGGCGCCTTCCGCGCTAGAACTGCCATTTGAGTTTGAGAACAAGTCAGAATAGTCAGAATTTGAGCTAATCTGTTTCATTCGTTTGTTAATATGCCTCAGCTATTGACAAATCTACAATTATAATTTTTTTGGAGGTTGAAATGACCGCGGGAGATCGCGTTATAATGATGACGTCCTGGATGGACATCTTCTTCTTCAGTCCCTCATTACTTTCAGTGAAATACGATCGAGTTAAAAATAGTCAGAATTTGAGCAAATCTGTTTCATTTGTTTGTTAATATGCCTCATCTATTGACAAATCTGCAATTATAATTTTTTTGGAAGTTCAAATGACCGCGGGAGATCGCGTTATCGTGAGCACGTTATGGAAAGACAAAATGGTGTGTTTCTTCTTCTTTGAACAATAAAGACATATCGCTTCGCGACCGTACATCCAATCATCTTGAAATTTTGCACACTTGTTACTCTTCATGACTTCTACTACAGTATGAAGTTTCACGTTGATCAATAAAGCGATTCAAGAGACATCCATTTAAAAAAAAAAAATCGTTTAATTAACGATATCTGCCAAACCACGTGACCTATCGCAAATTCTAAAATGACATTTTAGTAGACTGACATGCTGAACAGACCTGTGAAGTTTCTCCTCGATTGGATCAAAAATGAGGGAGGAGCTACGTTTTAAAGGTTCATGCTTTAAACCGTCATAACTCTGCAACCATGTGTCGGATGACGTCGCCCTCGCTGACTTTTTTGTTCGTCATGGGCATGCGATTCTGCGTGCAAAGATTGGCCTCGATCTGTTCAGCCGTTGCAGAGAAAAAGGGGTTTTCGTGTTTTCACGGAAAACAAGATGGCGGCCGAACCACGTGACCTGCGACGTCATAATTACCATTAAAATATTCTACAGACCGAGTCCCTCCTATGGTGAAAATTTTATCTCAATCGGCCCTATTATTGCAGAGAAAATGTTTTTTAAAGGAAATTAAAACTGAAAATGGCAATCGCACTGCTGTCGGATGATGTCGTGGCCTGGGCGGACAAAATGGTGTGTTTCTTCTTCTTTCAACAATAAAGACTTTAGCTTCGCGACCGTACATCCAATCATCTTGAAATTTTGCACACTTGTTCCACCTGATGAGAGCTACATCGCATTAAAAATTCAAGTCGATCCATGCAGTGGTTCAAGAGTTACAAGCTTTTTAAAATTTAACTTCCATTATTTATTGCGGCCAAACCATGTGACTTAAAAAAACGTCTCAAGTAACGATTAAACATCCCCCCATGAGGAACATTTGTGTAAAGTTTCCACTCGATACCTCCACAAATTATGGAGGTGATTCCATTTCTAGTTTGAGATTTGAAAACGTCATAACTCTGAAACCACGTGTCGGACGACGTCGTGCTCGCTGACTTTTTTGTTTGTCATGGTTATCCGAATACGCATGCCAAGTTTGGGCTCGATCCGTTCAGCCGTTGCGGAGAAAAAGGGTTTTTTGTGTTTTTTCACGGAAAACAAGATGGCGGCCGAACCATGTGACGTATGGCTTCGAAAATTTTCGCATTCTGAGTTTTTTTTAACTAAGCATCTGGGGAACAAATCTCATTTTCGGGGGAGAAAAACTGTGTTTGACGAATTCTAACCTCTTAACGTTAGCATTTTTGATATACTCAATACACATGTTTTTAGTTCCCATTGCAGAGTTCTTTAGAATGAGCCATTCCTCAAATTTTTCCATTAAGCCGTTTCGGAGATACAGAGGGGCAAAGTTGAAGGTGTTTTACAAGATGGCGCCCATACCACGTGACCTCTGACGTCATTATTAGCATTAAAAAATTCTACGAGCCTAGCCGATCATTTGATGAAAATTTCCTGTCAATCCGACCAGCGGTTGCTGAGAAACTTAATTATGAAGTTTTCGGAGGTGCAAAATAGGGTGGAAGAATAATAATAATAATAATAATAAGAAAAACTCTAGCAGTAATAATAGGTTACTCTCCATTTCATGGAGAGTAAACCTAATAATAATCTATCTATAATTCCATTAATCTCTGTGTGTATGTGTGTGTGTATGTATGCGACAACGATTTCTCGACAACTACCGGTCCGATATACTTGAAACTTGCCAGGTATATTGCTGGGGACCCGAGGATGTGCCTTTTCAAGGTTTGAAATTAATCGGACAAGTACTTACCGAGCTATGGCGATTTAGCCGTTCGCCGTTCGCTTTGGCGTTGCGAATGGACCAAACCATTGCATGTAAATAGAGGGGGGGGTTCTGTGGTCGTTGCGAATGGACCAAACCATTCATGTAAATAGAGGGGGGGGGGGGTTCTGTGGTCGTTACTGCCACGTGGTTTCAAAGTTTTTTTTTGTTGTTGTTGTTTGCACGCATGTTTTTTTGTACCCACGTACGGGCACGCCCTAGGATGTTTACACACACACACCCCTACACAAATTTTTTTTTTTTTTTTTTTTGGCAAGGAACGGGCACCCACGTACGGGCACGTCCTAGCTTATATATAGTACGGGCATGCCCTAGTAATAATAATAATAAGAAAAACTCTAGCAGTAATAATAGGTTACTCTCCATTTCATGGAGAGTAAACCTAATAAGAAAAACTCTAGCAGTAATAATAGGTTACTCTCCATTTCATGGAGAGTAAACCTAATTATCACTGAAAAGAACTCCGTCAGTTTCGATCTAACCACCATTGCATCAAAATGCAATAAAACTCTCAAAGTGAATTATTAATTGTGAAATCAACTTTAAATAGCCATTTTAATCTTCATAACAAATGTTGAAGTATATTTCGAATATACATTACAATATTATTAGACTCATCATGTTGTTCCCTCATCATGTTGTTCATAATGGTTGTTCCTTGCAGTTAGGTGAGCAATATTGGAAGATATATGACCAATTTTAAGGTTTCGGTTTCTCCTTTGATATCTGATAAACCATCCTTGTATTCATGTCTAAGCGGTTGGCATTGCTCATTAATAGTGCTCCCTCTCTTTGAGCTTGCCTAAGTTTGATTCCTGACCATTTTATGAATGAGGTGATTCATGGGCAGGGCATTGGCTGCACCAATTTGCGTGCTTTGTCAGACAGGAGGCTAAGCCGGGGTCTCATCTGACAGCATTTGCTGCTGGTGGATGCTAAAATATCGCATGGTGTTTCATAAAGGTGCTGGTGAACCACGAGAGTGCTTTGGCACCCAAGAAAACATGTGGGATTGCCCCAATCAAATTCATGTATACTACCTATTTTCCAGTTCATTAGTTCAGATAAAATGGCTGAAGCTTCATTAAAATAGATGGTATTCCCTTATTTTTCACTGCACAGCCATAATAAATCTGTTGTCTCGTTGCTTAAAAGATACCACACCTGCATTGACATTAATATTCACTTTATTTTTCACAAACCTTAATTCCTACCCCCATTTTACTTCTTTCTTACAAGTACACCCGCAGACTCCGGGAGTGGCAGGAAGGGTCAATCCTCTTTGGGGTATATAGATTACAGTCGATCTATGGGAGGGTCTCAAGAACATTGGGTGTGTGTTCATTTACCAAGTTTCTTGTGAAGAGATCGTCAAGTTGTTTCAGCATTTGAGCAAGCACTCCATTCAAAACCGTTAAGGAACGGCTGGCTTGGCAAGCGCTAGCTAGCGGCTTGGTTAAGGAGCACAACCCGAGCTTCTCCCTTTCAGTTTCGTATGAAACAGCAGGAGCGAGTTTCAAAAGTTCGCTACGAAAAATGCCACGGTAGTTGTAGAAAGGGCCATGTTATGAACTCAACATCTACGGGGTATATAGAGCACAGTAGATCTTCGCTCAGTTCTGTAAGTAAAGCTTACTTCATGGATGTTGGGATTCCTCCAAATTTCTTCATTTAGTGTTATAAACAGCATTAGCGACTGTTTAAAAAGCAAATCATACGTGTTTGTGGTGTATAATATTTTTACTTCCTGTAGAAGCCGTTGCTCACACGGAAATGCCATTATAACTATAAGCTATTTATACACGTTATAACTGCAGGAAGAACGCCTTGGGGAAGTGGGACATTACTAGTACCCGACTGCAAAGCCGCAATGAGCCGGCGAAGCCAAAGCCTCTTGCCACTATTTTACCCATCACTGTGGCATCAGTAGGTTAGGTAGTTGGTAGTAGGTAGGTGTAGTAGGTACCGTCGGTGTAGTAGGTGTAGTAGGTGTAGTAGGTGTAGTAGGTGTAGTAGGTACCAATTGCATTCTGGATGAGATTAAAATTGATAAAATTTGCTTCTTGATTAATTCGGTGAATTCCGTCTCAACTTCGGATATTTCCGGCCGTGAAAAACTATCCCCGACGGCCGCAAGATTTCTAAAAAATCATTCTTCGTCAATTTTAGAATATTTGACGCCGTTTTCACCCTCCGAAACGCGTAATAAGATTTCAAAAAATATTTTTCAAATGCTCGAATCTCATTGGTTCCAGTGTTTGGTGACGATTTTCGTTGAAGATAACAAGATTGGTCTTAACGTATTTTAATTACAAATTAGAGGTGCATTAGATTGTGAATCAAACAAAGACGGGTGAAACAAACTCCTATTGAACTTTTTCGCAATTGTTTTATGCAAACTTCTGCATCCGGTCGTTGGCGGCCTCCATTGAGTGATTTGGTTTTAGAAATATTTTTTCAAATGCTCGACTCTCATTGGGTCCCGTGTTTGGTGACGCGTTTCGTTGAAGATAACCAGGCCCGTGCGGGCCGAGGTTGGTCTTAAAGTATTTTAATAATAAATTGGAGGACGGAGGTGCATAAGAATGTGAATCAAACAAAGACGGGTGAAAGAAACTCCTATTGAACGTTTTCAATTTGTTATGCATACTTCCGCATCCGCAAGATGGCGGCCTCCATTGCACTTCGGAATTCTCAAGCCAAGGCATAATCAGGTTTTCGACATAATACGTACGCGTTTAATGACAACACCGGCTTCGCCGGCTATTAGTATTAATATTGTTTTGTCCTAGCATTAATAATATACGATTATCATTAATTTTGTTATTCAAAGCGTCTTTGGAAAAACGAGATGACAAATCTTCTTCTTTGGACAAACGCCACGATAAAGCTAACTTAATACGACAATACACCTCAACACACAACCCATTGATGGCAATGGCAGGGAAAACCAGCTCGGGGGAGAAAACCCCCTTGGGGAGGGGGGAAAATGAATGTGCTACATTGCTACAACCTTCATTATGTAACCCTTGGTCTTCCTGTCAAGTTTGGTTGAGATTGGATAAGTAAGGACGGAATGTATTGGCGTCAAAAATTCATCAGACAGACGGACAGACACAAATGGCGTATTTTAGTTTGATATTCATTAGAATGCATTTGTCCTTCTCATTTGCCTTCTATATCTAATATATAAAGAAACAAGTTTTTTTGTTTGTGTTCGTTTATGCATTGTCCACTCAAACTCCATAATCCGTTTGCCTGTCTGTAAAGTATTTTACAGACATAATGGTACAATATTTGCACAGCTTTTGCGGCTTTTAAAGCACGTAAAAACGAACTCAGCGTGGCAAATGGTTGCCTACTCTGGGGATGTCGTGTCGTGATCCCGGAAAATCTGCGTTTTCATGACTGTCACCCCGGGATTGTGAAGATGAAGTCACTTGCTAGAAACTATGTGTGGTGGCCGAATCTTGATGCTGATATCGAACATCATGTTCGACATTGTTACCCCTGCCAGAGCACCCGGAATACACCTGCGAAAGCGCCACTGCATCCCTGGGAATGGCCCAGCGAACCGTGGCATCGACTACATCTCGACTAGGCCGGGCCTATTAATGGCAGCATGATTCTAATCATCACGGACGCACACACAAAATGGATCGATGCCTATGTGACGCGTGGTACTACGTCAGCCATTGTCATCGAAAAACTCAGACGCTGTTTCGCCACTCATGGTCTGCCCAGGATGATCGTGAGTGATAACGGTTCGTGTTTTTCCAGTACCGAGTTTGCCGAGTTCACACGTCGGAACGGCATCAAACACAAGTTTGTCAGCCCACATCACCAGGCTTCAAATGGCTTGGCCAAACGATCCGTGCGAATCATCAAATCCGGATTGCAGAAAGTTCAGGGGGAAAACCTGGAAACAAAGCTTTCTCGTCTCATGTTCAAATACCACATCACGCCACAATCATCAACCGGTGCAGCCCCGTCTGAGATATTGATGAAACGACACCTGAGATCGACACTTGACAATCTCAAACCGGACATATCATCAAATGTTTATCAGAGCCAGCTTAATCAAAAGGTGGTGCACGATAAGTCGTCCAACACCAACAGTCGCTGTATCAACATCGGAGATCCAGTGTTTGCCTGAAATTTTGGTGCAGGTGCGACGTGGCTACCGGGGGACATCATCGAGAAGCCAGGTCCACTGTCCTGTGTGATTCGCCTGCAGGACGGCCGTGAAATTCGTCGACATCAGGACCACATAACCTGCCATCACTGTCAGTCGATAGAGCCTGCAGCATCGTCACAGTCAGAACAACAGTTCGACCGGAGATAGTCGTGGCCGGCTCGGATACCCCGAAAACGTCTGCGAATGCTACACCCTTCGTGGAGACCAAAGGAATCACCACAGACTCTGTATCCACTGGTCCACCGCCACCCAAAGGAATCACCTCGGACTCTGTATCCACTGGTCCACCGCCACCCAAACGAATCACCTCGCACTCTGTATCCACTGGTCCACCGTGACGCTCAATGCAGGAGACAAAAGCACCGGACCGTTTGAATCTTTGAAGATGTTTTTTCACGTTATCACACACAACAAACAACAACAACATGCATTTTAAGGCCATTTTCCCTGCTAGAGCGGGGGTTAGCCTTGCGGTCCCCATGACAATCTTCTCCATTTTGCCCTATTTTCTGCATCTCTCCTTGTTAACCCCCTTGCCCGCATTTCTTCTTCCACCATCTTTAGCCAAGTCTTTCTCGGTCTTCCCCGTCCTCTACTTCCTTCTACATTCATTTCCATGACTCTTCTCAACCAGTCACTTTCATTCTTCCTCAACACATGACCAAACCATCTCAACCTGTTCCTCTTCACAGCATCAATCACAGGCTCTATTCCCATCATCTTTGGCAATTCATCATTTGTCTTCCTCTCTCTCAATGATACTCCACACATCCACCGAACCATTCGCATTTTCACCCTTTGCAGCCTTCGTTGCTGCTCAACATTCATGACCCATGTCTCGCTCCCATAAATCATAACACTTCTCACACATGCAGCATACACCTTTCCCTTCAGCTTCAACGACACTCCCCTCCTCATCAGCACGCCACTCAGTTCCCGAAACTTCTTCCATGCACATCTCACTCTCGCAACCGTTGCCGAGTCTGATCCACCTTCTCCATTCAGCATGTCTCCGAGGTAGCAAAATGTTTTCACAGCTTCCAGCTTCACACCGTGTCCAAGATCCAACTCAACATTTCCTCCATCTGCAGCTCCCTCTGTGCACACCTTACATTTGAATGCAGCTGCCGCACTGGTTAATGACCCTCTCAGACCACTACATTTTTGATGAACCCACTCAGCGCACATTGTACATTAAATGGAGTTCACTCCGACACCCTTCCTGCACACAGCACATGGCCACTTCCCAGTTCTTTCCACCTCACCACATGCTTTACCACTTGCCATCACCTTCGTCTTTCCTATATTCACCTTCAGACCTTTTGTCTCCAGACATTCCTTCCACTTGTTCATCTTTTCCTTCAGTCCATCCATACTTTCCACAATCAACACCAGATCATCTGCATACAACAACTCCCATGGTAGTCCCTCCTTTACGTTCTGAGCCAGCACCTCCATCACAGCTACAAATAGTAGTGGACTTAGTACCGACCCTTGATGTACTCCCACCTTCACCTCAAACTCACCACTGTTCCCGTCCTTCGTCCTTACAGCTGTGCGCCCTCTTTTGTACATTGCCATCACTACTCTGATCAACCATTCCTCCACTTCTAACTTCCTCAATGCCCATGTCAATACTTTGCGTGGAACCCTATGGAATGTTTTCTCCAGATCAACAAACCCAAGAAAACTTCTTCCTCTTCTCCATGTACTTCTCCTGCAACTGCCTCACAATAAAGAGCGCGTCTGTCATTCCTCTTCCTGGCATAAATCCAAACTGCATTTCGTCGATCTTCCCCTTCTTCCTTATCCTCCTCTCCAACACCCTTTCCAATACCTTCATTCCATGCTCCAATAACTTTATCGCTCGGTACGAGCCACACTCCAGAAGGTCACCTTTCCCCTTGTATAGAAGGACGAGGGTACTCAGTTCCCAATCCGCTGGAATGCGGCCTTCTTTCACCACCAGATTACAGATCTCTGTCATTCTCTTCACACCCCAACTTCCTGCTGCCTTCAACATATCTCCCACAACAACAACATATCTCCCACTTCGGCCCTCCCGCTTTTCTACTCTTCATTGCTTTTATCGCTTCCTCAACTTCCTTCTCAGTTATCTTCTCTGCTGGTCCTAAAACTGGGTTACTCTCTATGTTGCCATCCCATTCATTCTCTGTATTCAACAGCATTTCCATATATCTTTTCCATCTTCCTTCAATTCCATCTGGGTCCACAACGATTTGTACCACTTCATCCTTCAAGCAACTCACCCCCATCACATCACACCTCTCTTTCGCTATCTGCTTTGCAATCCTGAATACCGCTCTCTGACCCTCTGCCGAATCCAAGCGTTCTCCGAACATTTTCCTACATGCCTCCTGCGCCTTTGCTACCTCTTTCTTTGCAGCCTTCCTGGCTGCCTTATAACTTCCATGCTCTGCTTTTTCTGCTCCCGTAACCTTCGCCTTCTGCCACTCCTTGAACTTCTTCCTCTTATCGTCAATCCTCTTTCCAACTTCGTCATCCCACCACCATGTTTCCGAGTGCCTCGGTGGTCCTTTTGTCCATCCACATACCTCACCAACGGCTCTCAACAGACTATCTTTCATTGACATCCAACCACGTTCAAGCTCAACCACATCATCGTCTATCCTACTCAGCCTCTCTTTTAATGCCTCCCTTACTGTCACCTCTTTCAACCTCCACACCTTCGTTCTCGGTTGGTACTTCACCCGCCGAGCTATCCTCGCACCTTTCACCCTTATGTCGCAGACAACCAAGTTGTGCTGTGAAACAGCCTCCTCCCCCGGGATCACCTTTGTGTCCCGGAGGTGCCCCCTATCTCGCCTAAGCACCATCAGGTAGTCAACTGTTGTCGTCGACCCACCTGACGTGTATGTAACAAGCTTATTATCCCCTTTTTGGAACTGAGTATTACAAATCAACAAATCAGCTCCATCAGCAAACTCCAAAATCCTTTCACCTTCTCCATTTCTCACACAATATCCGTAACCCCCATGAACTCCCTCAAAACCGTCCATACTCCTTCCCACATGTCCATTTAGGTCTCCTCCTTCCACAACAACTTCCTCATCTTTCACGTTTTCCATCAGCTTCTCTATCGCACACCAGAACTTGTCCTTCTCTTCATCGCTCCGACCAACCTGCGGAGCATATCCTGAGATGACATTCACCAAGAGCATTCCAATCATCATTTTCACCATCGTCAACATATCACTCACTCTAGTCACACTCACCACACTGTCTACAAACTCCTCAGAAAACAGGACACCAACACCATTCACGCCCTCCGGGCACCCTTGCCACACAAACTTGTATTTCTGTCCCTGCCTACCCTTAACCATTCTCACACCACTTCCCTTCCATCTCGTCTCTTGCACACAACATATGTCCACTCTTCTTCTGACCAATACTTCCACCACTTCTCCTGATCTCCCTGTCATTGTCCCTACATTCCATGTCCCAAACCTCAGAAACCGATCTCCACTTCGGGCTGTACCCTGCCCATATGTAGCTGTAATTGTCATGGTTCTCTTTTTGAGGCAATGTTGTTATGGCCGGATGCCCTTCCTGACGCCAACCCTCTTAGTCGCCTCTTACGACACGCAGGGATACGGCGTACCTATACTAACCAGTGTACACACCGGGAACGTTGACACACACAGGGGCAGAATTATCCCCGTGTCCACTTGCTTTTGTTTGCACACATATTTACCTTCGCAAAAGCGGAAGGTTATGTTTTGATCGCTGTGTATTTATTTGTATGTCTGTGTGTGTGTGTGTGTGTATGTTATTCGCATAACTCAAAAAGTATTCAACCGAATTGCATGAAATTTGGTGGGATGATTGGTTATTATACGGGACACATTTGATTAGATTTTGGGAGCAATCGGGTCAAAGGTCAAGGTCAAGGTCACGAAAAGGTCAAAATCGTATTTTTACCATAGCGCGGTCAATTTTTATCCAATTGGCATGCAACTAATGCCAAAATGTTCAGAATTCAATGCCCGATCTTGTGATATACGACATGACCCAGTGAAGACATTACCCTTGTTAGCGGTTGGGGGTCAAATGTCAGGGGGGTCACGACCTTGCAAAATGTGCGTTTTTTGTCATAACTCGGTCAATTCTTATCCGATTTGCATGAAATCAGCACCAAACTGTTCACTGTTCTGTTCCCTACACTCCCATGCCAAGTACAGAACAGTAGCTGCGGCGAAGGTATGCGCTCTACCGAGTGCCCGTTCTAGTTTCACATGTTTTTGGAAATGTTGCTTTTGGAATGTCAATTTTGGAAATCCAGCATGTATTGCTCTTGGTAATTTTGGACGTAAAGGGGAGGATGCCATGTAAGAAGGTGCAAATATTCCCCGTTTTATCCCGACACCGTGACCACGGGTTTATTTCCGTTTCCGGAAGTTACGGCCCAGCTCGGATGGTGCTGTGGTGAATCGGGCCTGTATTTGCAGAGTCAATAAATGTGCAACAATCGATGATCGTAGTCTGTCGAGATACTTTACATGGTCAACAAAACAAATGTAATCTTTATAGTGTTTACAGGTGTGCCTGTTATTAAAAAGATTGCTTTACATGGGTTTATTATAACACCTACTGCCTGGGTTTTTCCTGTGTGTGTCAAATTCTCAAAATCAGATTGTGTCAAATGCTTGAAATATATCCAGAGATATGGTCCTGATATTGTCTGAGACTGAGGATCAAGCTGTTATGTCTGTCCTGATAATATCCTTCAGGAAAGACACAGGTTTGAAAGTTCACAGTTGCTGCGGGCTTCTAATAAACGCTAACCGCTCATTAATGGTGGGGAAAGCAGAAGCAGCCTGTCCAGGATGGAGTGACTGGGTTTGAATCCCAACTGATGGTATAAGAAGAGGCCATTGGAGAAAAATAAAGATGTGATGTAATGTCATTGCTGCAATGATGAGTTCATGATTTTGCTTATAATTGGAAATAAGCTTAAAAGGCCTGTTGGTAAGAGGATCAATTTTTGTGCCACGTTTTTGTAATGCAGTAATGTTGGCTGGCTTCTAAGTTGAATAAATGGGACTGAGGGCAAATGACAGGGTGAACAGAGCAGAAAGAGGATGTGCAAAAGTGGTAAAATAGTTTTTTAGAACACATGCACTGATGCCATATGACTGTCACAGAATTGGAGTTGAGGATTGCCAATAACTTCTCCATCTTTTCACATGAGAAAGGCAGTGTCTGGAAGTCATCTGAAACAGAATTGAGCCTTCTAATGAACGGTCAGCTGTGGTGATATTTGAAGTGAGGGAAGGGATCGAGGGAGGGTGTACAACATAGACAGACGTGATAAGAGCCACCAAGTCTTTGAGGAAGGAGACAGGTTTGAATGTTCAGGCTTGAGTTTTGCCAGATGTTGTTTTTTGGCTCTCTGAAGAGTGGATACATTTGGGTTATATGTTATATCCCAATTATAGTTGGGTTATACCCCCAATTTCCCTCTCTCAAGTGTTCCTTTTGTCCTGCTGTATCCTCATGCATTCAGCAAACTAGTACTAGCTCTACCATGAGCCTCGACTATGCATACAATAAAAAGTAACTAGAACGGCACTCATTAGAGAAACAGAAATAGAATTAGAGAAACAGATTCCACCAACACCGCCTAGTTGGCCATATCACTCAATGGTGAAGAATAACTTACATATTCTTCTAGCTGGATCCGGTCACCAAAATTGAATCGATTCTTCCTTGTAACACACACAACCTGTCCAACAAGATTCGTATAAATCCATCCATAACATTTTGAGATATCCTGCTATGTATCGTTTTTGGCCCTAATTAAGCAATGATGAAGAATCACTTAAAAATTAAATAATTATCATATTCGAATCCATATTCCGATCTTCACCAAAATCGAATGGAATCGTCCTTGTCAGACACCCAACCGGTCCACCAAGTTTCGTCCAAATCCGTCCACACCTTTTTGAGATATCCTGCTGTGTATCGATTTTGGCCCGAGCTCCCAATGGTAAAGAATCACTTAAAAATTCGTTTAGCCGGTTCCGAATCCGGATCTTCACCAAAATCTAATCATTTCGTCCTTGTCACATACGCTACATCTCTGCCAAATTTCGTCTGTATCCGTCCACAACTTTTGAGGCAATTTGTTCACAAATGGACAGACAAATGGACAAACAGACAGACAGGGGTGAAAACATAACCTCCATCCACCTTTGGTGGCGGAGGTAATAAAAAGGTAAAAAAATAAGAAAGTTGTAAAGTCGATTTTAAGAAAATTATCAAATTCTCATCACCGAAAAGGTTCGATGCAACAAGCATTTTAAGGAAAAACAGAAGTCTTTCCAGATTGCAAATTACACACCAAAAGCCACATTAACTAATTTGGGGAAAAATATCTGTGGTTACTGAATTTTGTTGTGGTTTCCCAAATTGGGAGGATTTCTTCCATTTTTATATAACTGTTAATCAAGGAAACAACTGCTTGTAGCTATGAGAAATCCTCAAGAAATGACTCAAAAAGCTTATCAAATTTATGTTGCTTTCTTTTTAAAATCTTGTGTTGTAAACTAAGTTTTGGTTTATTTTGTAAATGATTCATGATAATATATTGGCAATACATTGTGTTTACACTTTGTGTATTGGTATTTGTGAATAAGACAGTAAAACAATTTTTTTCTGAGTTTAAATTCTCTTTATTACAAACCTCCTTAATTATAATTCAAATAACATTTTTTGTAACTTTTCCTTTTGTTACAAATTCTAAACCTTGTGTATCATATATTGACCAGACTTCAACATTTTAAGTGAATCACATATTCTGTGTTCTGTCTTTTGTCAATAAACATACGTCGGCATGTGGAATATCCGCGAAGTCCATTATATTTACCCCCGTCACCAAAGGTGGATGGAGGTTATGTTTTCACCCGTTTGTCTGTTTGTTGGTATTTGTGAATAAGACAGTAAAACATGTTTTTTCTGAGTTAAAATTCTCTTTATTACAAATGTCCTTACTTACAATTCAAATAACATTTTTTGTAACTTTTCCTTTTGTTACAAATTCTAAACCTTGTGGATCATATATTGACCAGACTTCAACATTTTCAGTGAATCACATATTCTGTGTTCTGTTTTTTGTCAATAAACATACGTCGGCATGTGGAATATCCGCGAAGTCCATTATATTTACCCCCGTCACCAAAGGTGGATGGAGGTTATGTTTTCACCCGTTTGTCTGTTTGTTGGTATTTGTGAATAAGACAGTAAAACATGTTTTTTCTGAGTTAAAATTCTCTTTATTACAAATGTCCTTACTTACAATTCAAATAATATTTTTTGTAACTTTTCCTTTTGTTACAAATTCTAAACCTTGTGGATCATATATTGACCAGACTTCAACATTTTAAGTGAATCACATATTCTGTGTTATGTTTTTTGTCAATAAACATACGTCGGCATGTGGAATATCCGCGAAGTCCATTATATTTACCCCCGTCACCAAAGGTGGATGGAGGTTATGTTTTCACCCGTTTGTCTGTTTGTTGGTATTTGTGAATAAGACAGTAAAACATGTTTTTTCTGAGTTAAAATTCTCATTATTACAAATATCCGTTTGTTTCTGAACAAAATATCTCAAAAAGTTGTGGACGGATTTGGACGAAATTTGGCAGCGATGTATGTACGTGGCAAGGACGAAATGATTAGATATTGGTGAAGATCCGGATTCGGATCTAGCTACCTGAATTTTTTAAGTGATTCTTCACCATTGGAAGATAGGGCCAAAAACGATACATAGCAGGAGATCTCAAAAAGTTATGGATGGATTTGGATGAAATTTGGCAGCGATGTATGTACGTGGCAAGGACGAAATGATTAGATATTGGTGAAGATCCGGATTCGGATCTAGCTACCTGAATTTTTTAAGTGATTCTTCACCATTGGAAGATAGGGCCAAAAACGATACATAGCAGGAGATCTCAAAAAGTTGTGGACGGATTTGGACGAAATTTGGCAGCGATGTATGTACGTGACAAGGACGAAATGATTAGATATTGGTGAAGATCCGGATTCGGATCTAGCTACCTGAATTTTTTAAGTGATTCTTCACCATTGGAAGATAGGGCCAAAAACGATACATAGCAGGAGATCTCAAAAAGTTATGGATGGATTTGGATGAAATTTGTTGGACAGGTTGTGTGTGTGATAAGGAAGAATCGATTCAATTTTGGTGAAGATCCGGATCCAGCTTGTAGAATTTTAAAGTGATTCTTCACCATTGAGTGATATGGCCAACCAGGCGGAGGTATGCTCTCTACTGAGTGCCGTTCTAGTTCATGTTTGTTAGTACAATAATTTGCTAGTTTTAAATAAATATTGAAAGGACATCAAACAAGTTTTTATTTTTTTTAGCACATGCTGTTTGCAGTAAACCTGACATTCCTATCAGGGGGTTATCTATACCCATAGTGAAACAGAAAAGTATTATGAAAGAGAAAGTTTTATTTATGGTTTTGGACGAAAGCCCAGATCCTGCAGTCGATGGCTGTCACTCATTTCCCCAAAAAATTTCATGAAATGAACTGCAAAGGTCTGGAGTCATTAACTTCTTTCCTTTTCATTGAAAAGTAATTCAATATTTATAAATTTTTCTTGAACTAGGTTAAACCAGTTTTTGTTTAATATTTTTTTTGGCAGTTTGACAAGTGAATGGAATTTCTCCATTGCTTGGTAACAATCTGACTGAAGGTTCTCTGGCACTATTGGCAGGTGAATAAAATTTCCCTGTTGCTATGTAACAAGCTGGCTGGTTGCCAATGTCTTGGGTGATGCACATTTGGAATACTTATACTATTCATGTGTGTAATGTACTCATGAATTACCAAGTATGGTATAAGTATGAAAAACATGAATACAGAATACAATGCTAAATTTCAACTTTCCAATCCCCAGCAAAGTGGTTATATTACTGGTTAAAACTCTTGGTTATATGCAAAAAGAATAAAAAACAGGTGAATATAAAACTTAAGTTGCTGGATTTATTTTATTTTATTTTTGCTCTTAAGTATGCTGATAAAAATGCATTGTGTGCCTAGTAATGCATTCGTGTTCCACATCCCGTGGCTATCATTAGGCGGCATTAGCATTTTAGGGACCTGCATAGATCCTGCATGTCTCCAGAACACTGCGGGCCCAATGAGGCCCTCAGCTTAACAGGAAGAGTTTCTATGCCAGTGGTACCTCACAGACCTTCCAGCTTTCAGAGGCCAATTAGAGGACAATAATAAATTTACAGAGGTGGATTTTATTAGCCTCCCCACCAATTCCGAATCTCTTGTGCATTACACATAGGGACACTTGGCCAAGGTTTTCCTTTGGGCATTTCTTCCAAATTTTATACAATTTGACCCCGAAATGAAAACAACCACAATCACTGCTTTACAAGACATGACACAATGAGGTTAATTGCCCTTTCACAAGAAAGCTGTTTTAATATAATTTTGAGATCTCGTTTCCACCACGTTTTACACTCTGCTGGGTTTTGTTTTCTGCCCCTACCCTCCCCCTCCCACCCCCCATGCCCCTTTTTATGAATAACCAAACAATTGTATTGTCTCCTTAAAGCTGTTTAGATGAATGCCATATGTCTATTGTTGCCCAAAATGAGAGGTGCTATAGTTCGTTGCCGAGCCTAGCTCGGGAAATGCAATTTATACGTGTCCTTTCTGTACAACCAGGCACGCCCCAGGCAAGGTAAGGAGAGGAGACATGCTGGATATGTCTGCGTTCCTTGTGCGGTTTGATAAACATCAATGTGGTCTGGGCTTTGAGTACAGCAGATCCGGCATGACATCGGCTATAATGAGGTCACAGAGGGTGCCATGCCATTGGCAGCTTAGAAGTAGGGTGTGCCATTGGCACCTCCCCATCCACGTCACTATTGCGGTGGGGGCAACATGCAGGAACACATCGTCTGGTGCCATCGGTTCGGTGTATGCATATATATTGTTACGGTTTTCCGCCGCCCTTCTTACCCTTACCAAGGGGGGATTAAGCCCCTTGTTCTTTATGGGCTTGGTGGAACCGAGAGACTTGAAACGCCTCTTCCGGGTAAATGCAAGGTAGGGTTTCGGGACCAAGTCTCGCTCATACCTAAATCCCTGCGCCACCACGGAAGCGGGGAAGCAAGCCTCGCATGAGCCACGTGTGATTTGGGTACACCGAGCGGATTGAGTACCATGTGGTCCGTGCAGTTTTCTAGTAGTGGAACCCGATTCGAGCGATTCTACTCGTACCACGCTTAGTCAATGAGGAAATCACAAGAACGATCAAATGGAAGGAAGAACACAGGTTTAATTATTATTCCCACAGGTATGTACAATGACCGGTAGAAGCAGAGACACAGCGCAGCACTTAAACAGTCTTATTCTTAACTCCCAGACTGCGGCCTGTCACACTCACAGGGAATTGCAGGCAGGTTGATGTTCAGGCCAAACGCGCCGACTTGGTCGTCCAGGAATGGCCCCGTCCGGCTCTCCACGGTCCCAGCACGTCCCGCAACGAAGGCAAGCAGGCAGTGGAAGGATCCTCATAGCGTGTCTCCCGAACAAAAGGCAGCCGATGAAGTAGGAAGGAAAAGTACGCGTCTCTCAGCACGGCTGGCGGTTACACAGCGCGTTATCACTCACGTAACTCAATGCACTATACGTGGCTCGGCTTGATGCTCAACCGAGCGTCACTATCATATGAGCGCATATCCTGGTTCATGCGCGTCTTTCTCCACTCAATGCCAACTCAGTCCTCGTACCTCAATTGCTCGAACTCCACTGCTCACCGCACTCTGTAACTCACCGCGCACTCCTCTTGGGGGCTTTGCGTGACGGGTTATATCGGTACGCCCCGAACCTTCTCGAACCTTCCAACCACGCCCTGTGACGCAGTGCTGCCGCCACACCCTGTGAGCCCTGATTGGCAGCCCGCGCTTACCATCAGCTTCTCTGCCGCCCTCATTCGGTCCCGCCCCGACCCTCTTAGCCGGCCTCGTGTTAATTCGCGCCAAAAAGCCAAAAGCAGCCCTAAGAGACGTAAGGCGATGGAGGCGGCATAGGACAATGGAAGCGATGAAAGGACCTATTCTCATTACTCTACTTGTTACGTGCTCCTCCCCAAACCCTGGTCACAGTGTACCTCCGAGCCCCGAGAGGAGTCACGGCAGAAAGATGTGTTATTCTGTATGTCAAAGATCAATGGTGAAACCACACCAATTGTTACCAACAAACAAGTATAGTATTATGATCACACAAGAATAACAGTACAACAACAATAGTAATCAATTGTTCAATCAATACATATTTCCTATGATGGTACTATCAGGTTCGTACAATATAACTCACTGTGCTCCAAGTGAGCAAAAAGAAGAACATTCCCAATGCCTCTATTCCCGGCTACAAGCCAAAGTTGCTTCCGGTTTCAAGCCAAAGTCGATCCGCTCCAGCGATCGTCAGAACGATGTCCAATCGAGACCACAATCCCGTTCAGATGACAGTCACAGTCCTGCTGCCAAAGCTGCGCAAAGGCGCCCTCAAGGCGACCGGGAAATCACACCCTCGGGCATGGACGTTCCACGACTCCCAACCGGCGAACCGCAGATTTCCCACTCAAAAGTCACGTGACACACGCACACCAGATTGACGTCTGAATGCGGTGAAAATGGTGGAAACGAAGTGAAAACCCTTGAGCGATGCGCAAAGCGCGTGAGACAAAATGGCCGACAGCCTGTTTTCGAGGTGTAACGGCACTACGATGATTCTCCTCACAATCAACCACAAAACCTGACACGCAGGTTTATCTGTCACAACGATGACAACTCTGTCGCAGGAATCCCTTTCCCGGGAAACCCAAAGTTCACTCGTGACCCTCGTTCGCCAATCGTTCGCTCCAGACCTCGAAGCAACTAGGCTTCTTGTCCGACTCACTTGCTCCGCCTTATTTTCCTCCTCTTCCTCTTCGTCATCGTCCGGTTCCGGTTTCATTTAAAACATTAACTTTTTTACCTTTTGAAAATAGCAATCTCAATCCCTTAAACGGCAACAATAATAGTACATGGAATCAAAAATGTTTACAGTGGATGAAAACCACAACAACGGAAGTGGCGAATCCGTAACACTTCCCCCCCTCAAGAAAGAAAGTTTGAACATAGTGAAAACTTTCTTTGCAGGCAAAAACTTTTAACAAACAAAAGTAAAACTCACACCCAAATGATCAATTCACGTGAGTAACAATAATTAATATTCACCCAAAATAAAGCAACAAAACTTCCAAACAACCTACAGAAATTTCCAAAGTTAGTTCACTCTGGACAAAGCATCAGCAACGACATTGTCCCTGCCTTTTACATGCTCAATTTCCAAGTTGAACTCCTGCAAAGCCAAACTCCATCTCATCAACCTCTGGTTTTTATTTTTCATTTTTTGAATGAAGGTTAAGGTGTTGTGATCAGTGAAGTCTTTTATAGGAAAGGAAGTAGTTCCTAGATACACCTCATAATGCTGAAGCGCTAGCAGGAGAGCAAGGGTCTCTTTTTCCACGGTGGCATAATTTGCCTGGTGTTTGTTAAACTTTTTGCAGTAGTAGCACACCGGGTGATCCACTCCTTCCTCATTTTCCTGGAATAGAACTGCCCCAGCCCCCACATCACTTGCATCAATGGCCTACTTGAATGGTGCTTGAAAATCCGGGGATGCTAGGACAGGAAAGCTCATTAATATTGCTTTGACGTGGGCAAAGGCAGCCTGACATTTGTCATCCCAAACAAACTTGGTCTCTTTCCCCAGCAAATTCGTTAAAGGGGCTACCACATCAGAAAAATTCCTGCAGAACCGCCGGTACCAACCAGCCATACTCAAGAATCTCATAAGCTCCTTCTTCCCTTTTGGAACTTGGAAGCGATCAATGGCTTCTATCTTGGCTGTCACCGGTTGGCCTAGGAGCACCACATGGCCTAGGAGCACCACCGGTGCCTTTACAAACTCACTCTTAAATAAGTTGATGGTCAACCCTGCCTCGGTCAGTTTCTTGAAAAATGCCTGAATTTGTTTAATATGATCTTCTATGGTCATAGTGTGGATGATGACATCATCCAGATAAGCCTCCACCACCTCAAGGTCTGCAATAAGCTTATTAATCAGCTGTTGAAATGCAGCAGGCCCGTTTTTCAATCCAAAGGGAAGAGCCTTGTACGGATACAACCCATTTGGTGACTAAAGCCGAGATTTCCTTGGCTCTATCAGTAAGAGGCATCTGCCAATACCCTTTCAGCAAGTCAAACTTAGTTACAAATTTAGCTGGGCCTATTCTATCAATACGGTCATCAATCCTCGGGATGGGATATGAGTCGGTCTTGGTCACTGCATTAACCCGTTTTAAATCCGTACAACAGCGAAAACTGCCATCGGGTTTTGGAACCAACACACATGGTGAGCTCCATTCACTGCTACTTGGTTCGATGATGTCATTCTCCAACATATACTGAACCTCCTTCCGAAGATACTCCATCTTCACAGGGTTCATCCGATAGGGGTGTTGTTTCACAGGAGTGGCTTCCCCCACCTCAATATCATGATATACCAGGTCAGTACGACCAGGTACATCTGTGAACAAATGTGCAAATTCAAAAATTAGGCTGGATAGTTGTCCTTGTTGTTCCCTCGTCAAATGACCTAATTTCTCATCTAAATGACTCAACACTTCTGTGTTCGTCAATCTGGGACAAGCCTGGTCATCAAAGTTATCAAACTTCACACCGGCATCAACCTCTGGATTCTCTTGCACCCCGACTACAGGCACGACAGGTGAGACAGGAACAATTTCCTCCACAGGCTTCCTCTCATGATACTTCTTGAGTCGGTTGACATGACACAGCTGCCGCTTTTTCCGTCGGTCGGGAGTTGTCACCATGTAATCTGTTTCATTAACCCTCCTTTCGATTGCATAGGGACCAAAATATCTTGCCTGTAGTGGCTGACCTGGAACAGGAAGCAACACTAACAATCGGTCCTCAGGACTGAAATTTCTTATCTGAGATTTCTTGTCATGTCTCACTTTCATTTTATCCTGTGTCACTTTCAAGTTTCTTCTCGCAACTTCACAAGCCTTTGCCAATCTGTGCCTAACCGTTGACACATACTCCACCACTGTTGACTGTGACTCCTCCTGTAGCCATTGTTCTTTCACCAATTTCAATGGTCCTCGCACTGCGTGTCCAAACACAAGTTCAAAAGGACTGAACCCCAATGACTCCTGAACGGATTCCCTCGTAGCAAACAACAATAAGGGTATTCCCGCATCCCAATCCTTGTCACATTCAAAACAACACGTTCTGATCATATTCTTCAATGTGTGGTGAAACCTTTCCAAGGCCCCTTGGCTCTCGGGATGGTAAGTACTTGATCTTACTTGCTCCACTCCCAACAGGTGTACCACTTGCTGAAAAAGTGTTGACATGAAATTGGAACACTGATCAGACTGGATGACCTTAGGTAGGCCAACCAAAGTGAAAAATTTAATCAAGGCCTTCGCAATAACTGCCGCAGTAATTTATCTAAGAGGCACCGCCTCTGGGAACCTTGTGGAAGCGCACCTGATGGTCAACAAATACTGATGTCCAGCCTTAGATTTAGGTAAAGGGCCTACACAGTCAATAATGACACGGCTGAATGGCTCTTCATAAGCTGGAATGGGTTTTAAAGGTGCGGATGGGACTTTCTGATTAGGTTTTCCCACCAGCTGGCAAGAATGGCAAGATTTACAGAAATCCGCTACATCACGTCGCAATCCTGGCCAGAAAAAATGTACCAATATTCTGTCACAGGTCTTGTTCACTCCAAGGTGCCCGGCCAAAGGTGTCTCATGCGCCAAACTCAATATCTCCTTCCGGTACGGCGGTGGCACCACAATTTGGTAATGAACTTTACACTCATCGTTTGCTGGCACCTACGGTGGTCTCCATTTTCTCATGAGTATTTCCCCTTTCATGAAGTAACCAACAGGTATCTGCACAGCCTCTTCCTCTGTAACGGCTTTACCAATTAAACTCCGGATCTCCGAATCTCTGTGTTGTTCTTCAACAAGTCTCTTTCGGACCAGCACCGTTTGCTCAACCTCGCTCCCAGATGTCTCCGACAGACACTCCATTTCCTCTTTGGTTCCAGATGCCACCTTTTCCTTAAGTTCCTTGATGTCACTCTCTTTCCTATTATCTCTTTCAGAAATTTCCTCAAATACCTCCAAGGAACCCAAATCCACATCGCCTTCCTTCTCCTTCTCTTCAGAGCGCTTCCTACCCATAGCACGAGTCACTGCACAGGATGGAAAGATACCCAGAATCTCCTGCTCTAACTGTGCGGTGTTATTTTCCAGACTGGGCTTTTCAACCAACATTGGAATACCAGAAACTCGACCACCCGCCAAATCATTCCCGAAAATAAAAGAGATTCCCTCTACAGGAAGAGTGGCTTGTAAACCTACGATGACCGGTCCTGACACCAAATCAGACTTCAAATGGATGAAATGAAGTGGAGCTTTAACTAAGCCACCAACCCCCTGTAAAAGAACACTAACACCAGTTGCCGTCTTCTCTGACAATGGCAAAATGCCCTCAAGCATCAAAGATTGATGTGCTCCTGTGCCCCTCAATATGCTAACAGGTCTCTGGTTCATTAAGTCTCCATCCAGTGACACAAACCCCTCTGAAATAAAAGGTTTGTAACCCTCTTGAACAAGGTCGTTCTGTGATGCCGTAACTTTGGCATGGGAACCTTCACAAGGCACTGTCCTCCAAGGACGATTTCTCGCATTTGCCAATGCATTCGGAGTTGTACTAGTCTGACTCCGCTCCTGATTTTTCCTTTTCAGGACATAACATTGGGACATCAAATGTCCAGGTTTCTTGCAAAAAGCGCAAGTAGGCCCGGAGGAAAAACTCGTGGTCTGCCTCGGGCCCCCCGGAAGATAAGTCTGTCTTGGAACTGTCGTCTTCTGATCCCTAAAAGTCGCGGTATCAGATTTGTCCCCATAGTCATCTCTAGGCCGCCTCCATGAATATTTGTTCTCCGCACCTGATTTACCATAACTCCCATGGCTAACTCTAGGCGGGAAGTTAGGTTTGTGGAACCCCATCTTGTGTGTCAAGGCATAGTCATCTGCCACGGTTGCTGCCTCATACAACTGTGGTACTTTCTTTTCATCCAGATGTACTTTAATGTCCGCGTGGACACACTGTTTGAATTCCTCCACCAAGATCAATTGTCGCAACAGGTTGAAGTCTTTCCCAATCCCCTTCGAGTCACACCACCGATCAAACATGGTTTCCTTCATTCTGGCTCAACATGGGTCTCACTCTTCCTCTTCCTGGCATTCCTGAATTTTTGCCGGTAAGCTTCAGGGACCAATTCTTTGGCTTTGAGAATGGTTTTCTTCACTATCTCATAATCTGCACATTGGTCAATCGGTAAAGCCGAATAGATATCTTGAGCTTTACCCACCAGAACTCTTTGCACTAACATAGTCCAGGACCCCACAGGCCATTTTAGCATTTGAGCCACTTTCTCAAAGTGTAAAAAAAACTTGGCTACCTCCTTTTCATTGAAGGGTGGAACCAGGATCACATGCCTACCAACATCCCAAGTGTTCTGACTAGTTGTCGAACTAGCCGGCATGGATACTACTTCTCTCTGTTCTCCCAGTAATTCCAGCTCCTTGAGTTAAAGTTCCTTCTGATACTCCATGTCACGTTCCTTTAACTCCCTTTCAGCTCTCCTTTCCTCTGATCTTTCCTCTGCTCTTCTTTCTTCTTCAGCTCTCCTTTCCTCTGCTCTTCTCTCCTCGAGTTCTCGTTCCTGTTCTGCTCTTATGTCCAGGCTACCTCCTTTTCATTGAAGGGTGAAAATGTACCCTTTCAGAAAATGTACCTCGAGTTCCTTTTCAGCTCTCCTTTCCTTTGCTTTTAACCTTTCCTGGCTCTGCAGTTGCATCTCCATTTTCCGGAGCTCCACATTTTCTTTTTCCTCGGGTAACCAATCCAAGGCTACCTCTTTCCATGTTCCTTGTCCCACCAGAGATTCTACCACCAATGTCCGCATCTCTGCTTTCTTCATATTAACTCGGACCTCCAAGTTAAAATATTTGGCCAATATCAAGAGTTCCGATCTTTTTAACGCTTGGAACTGTGCCTCATTAATGGACGCCGCAAACTTTTCTGCGTCAAACACCATGGTGACCATCAGTTAACACCTGTTAACCTTCACACAAAATATTTCAATTTTTTGTTTTGAAAAATTTGGGAATGTTAGAAAAATTCCAAATTTGGGAATTTTGGGAATGTTAGGGAATTCTATCCCGGACGAGCCCCCAATTTCTGTAACCCGCTCCTCCCCAAACTCCGGTCACGGTGCACCTCCGAGCCCCGAGAGGAGTCACGGCAGAAAGATGTGTTATTCTGTATGTCAAAGATCAATGGTGAAGCCACACCACTTGTTACCAACAAACAAATATTGTATTAAGATCACATAAAAATAACAGTACAACAACAATAGTAATCAATTGTACAACCAATATATATTTCCTATGATGGTACCATCAGGTTCGTACAATATAACTCACTGTGCTCCAAATGAGCGAAAAGAAGAACATTCCCAATGTCTCTATTCCCGGCTTCAAGCCAAAGTTGCTTCCGGTTTCAAGCCAAAGTCGATCCGCTCCAGCGATCGTCAGAATGATGTCCAATCGAGTCTAGAATCCCGTTCGGATGACAGTCACAGTCCCGCTGCCAAAGCTGCGCAAAGGCGCCCTCAAGGCGACCGGGAAATCACACCCTCGGGTATGGACGTTCCACGGCTCCCAACCGGCGAACCACAGATTTCCCACTCAAAAGTCACGTGACACACGCACACCAGATTAACATCTGAATGCGGTGAAAATGGTGGAAACGAAGTGAAAAACCTTGAGCGATGCGCAAAGCGGGCGAGTCAAAATGGCCGACGGCCCGTTCTCGTGGCCTAACGGCACTCCAACGATTCTCTTTGGAATCGACCGCAAAACCTGACATGCAGGTTGATCTGTCACAGTGATAATAACTCTGTCGCAGGAATTCCTTTCCCGGGAAACCCAAAGATCACTCGTGACTCTCGTTCGCCAACGTTCGCTCCAGACCTCAAAGCAACTAGGCTTCTTGTCCGACTCACTCACTCTGCCTTCTTTTCCTCCTCTTCCTCTTCGTCGTCATCCATAGCAATCTCTATCCCTTAAACGACAACAATAATAGTACATGGAATCAAAAATGTTTACAGTGGATGAAAACCACAACAACGGAAGTGACAAATCCGTAACTATATATTGTTACGGTCCGCGGTTAAGGATGTTGTTTGCCGAGCGGAGGCACCGCGGCCTAACAGGTTCCCCGATTCACCCGACGTTGGCCGTATCGCACCACAGCTATTCAATATGGAAAGACTAAAACGACGGATGTGAAGAAAAGGAAGAAGAAGAAGAAGACAAAAGGTTGAAAATACTACTAAATTTATTTACTATGTACAGGCTCAAAGAAACCAAGGAGAAGGAAAGATAATAAAATAATATACAGAAGCTTTTAGAGACACAGTGAAAATACTAGCTTATACAAACTTAATTAACTACCCAGGACAGAACAAACAGAAACGGACTCACACGGGGGATTGCAGGGTGGGTTGGCTGGAAGGAGAGGGAGGTCCAACGGGTCCGGCAGCACGATCGGCGCGTTGGGCAGCCGCCGTTCCTTCGCGGCCCCGCTCAAAACGGCCGTCCAGGCCCCAAGCGGCTGTTGAGGGTTGTTGCTGCTGTGGACGCTGCTGCTGGCGAGCAAGGCGACGAATAGCAGGCTTTGTGCTTTCCTGGATGATCTCCTTTGAACAAGAATCGCTGCTGGATGATCTCTTCTCTTGGACAAGAATCGCTGCTGGATGATCTCCCTTCTCTCTCTTGGACCTTACAACTCCGCAGCTTTCCTCTGACGACTCAGCTCTTTTCATGGACCTCACCACGCAGCTCAGCCCTGGTCACTCTTGCGCGCGCGCTTTTATAACGCCTCCGGCGATTAAGCCGCCGGCCTTCAGGACACGCCCATCGGTGTACTCACCTCGGCCATGGTTGGTCACGCGACCCTCTGGCTCCGCCCTTGATGACGATGGGCGGCACGCCTTTCTTCCCCGACCCAAGCACATGTTCAATGGCGGCTTTGGAGGGGATGTAATTGCCAAATTGAGGCTTTGCCATTACGAAAGGGGAAATGGAGGTTTTGGGAATGGGAATGAAGGATGAAGGGAATCTATCTTTTTCACTTGATGCAATGGAGTGTCATTTTAATGGACGACAAAGCCTTAATCTAAAACACATAATAAAGATATAAGCTACTGAACAAGGGTTTTATCGTGTCCTTCAATGTGTGCTTTTATGGAATTAACTACCGGGACGCCCTTTGACCTTTACACAACACTGGAGGCAGGAGGGGCCAGACTCAAGCAATAATTCATAACAATTTCCAATACAATACAACACAATAAAAAAAATGCAATCCTCATATCCGCAACAATATATATATATATATATATATATATATATATGTCGGATTAGGACTTAGGACTTGGGACTCAGAAGACTCAGAAGAAAGGAGCAACGGATATATTTATTGGAACTCGAGTACACAAGCTTGAGGACAGCAAAGTTGTATTGAAACTCACAAGGAATGACCAACAGTACAACAAGATGCTCTGAAATAATTCAATTAACATTGCTTTATATAAGGAGAATCAGGGGTGGAGTTAGCTCACAAGACACAGAGACACAATGGGCTCATTGGTTCCCCCACCATAGTCCCATCCTGTTGTTCAGTTAATTAAAGGAAGTTCATCCAAGGCCAGTCATGGGTTAGCTCTGATAAGGAGATGGTCAGCATTATGTGGCAACATGTTTACAACTTTCTGTAAAGAAAGCTAGCTTGGGAAAGTACAAAAGGGAGTGGACACTCATAAAACTGTCAACTTGCAAGATAATGGCAAAGTCAGGAGAAAGGCAAAGAGAGATAACAGTTGCCTCCAAGGCCTGGGAAGGGGAACTAGAGATTGTGCCCACGCAGGCCAGGGCACACAGGCAGAGAACTCCTTATTAGGATATTACACGTCCTCAATGCACAAGAAAGAACTCAGTATCATGAAAGAGTACAGTAGTAAGTCAAAACAAAACATATAATTGGTTATGCTTGGTAATTGGTAAAGTAGCATGGATATACAAAGGGGGAGGGGCATTACAGCTCCCTACATACCGCCCTTTTGGATCTAAGATACAAAGTTATCTACGAGCCAATCAAAGGCCTTTATTTCAAACAAAACAGAAAAATCATTCAACATATCACGCGAAGGCAGCCCCGTAAGAATGTCCCGTACCAAAGCACCACACAAACTCAGTAGGATGATTCGCGTCTGTATGTGAGTATACAATGTAAGGCCGTAAAAGCAGAGTGATCAAATGGCACACAAAATCCACCAAGAGAGGTGGGGGAGACAGTGTAAAGGATTCACTAAACGTAACGTACCACACGAATGCACCCCAGTGAGCATGTCCCGTACCCCCGTACCGCACAGCGCACTCAGCAGGGTGATCCGCGGGTGTGTGGGTGCAAGTGGGTGTAAGTGGATGTATGATGTAAGGCAGGTGTAGATGGGTGTATGAGGTGAGACCGTAGAGACATGAAGATCGAATAGCGCGCCAAATCCACAACGAAGACCTCTGGTTCCACCGGGGTCCACACCCAGGAAGATCTCCGACCCACCCTTGGTCCACAGAGGTGCAGCCGGACTCCTCCCCAACTGGAGCTCGCCCAGGCTTCCCCAAGTGAAATCCTTGTAGATCTTTTGGCGCTCAATCGATATTCATGTTCATGAGGTCTCTTACATGCTGGTGATCTGGGGAAGACACAACATCGTCAGTATCAGGTGGCTCAAACCTATGGCCATGAAATAAAGCATAACGATCCAAAGGTGGGAGAGAAACTTCCTTTGGGTCAAAGTCGAGATCGTCCGAGGCGATGCTGCTTGCTTCACTGTTATCCACGGGCGAATCTCCAAAACAATCAGACTCGGAACTCAGAGTATTTTCACGATCGAGTTCCTCTCCATCCGGGCTTGGGTTCACAGCTGGGTCCAAATCCCGGACTGGGTCAGTGGCGTTTGACTCACTGTGGGCTTATGAGACATGGGGAGGCAAAGCCTGCATTGAAATATAAACATCAGTCGGGGACCCTCGCAAGTGGCCCACATCATCATTGGTAACATCATCAGTAACATTATTCTCAGGTGGCGTAGGCCTGTGGCGTCGACGGTCACCCATAGTCATAGCCACGGCATGGCATATCGTGAAGAAACGAGAGGAATCCTTCAGGAAATCGTCGATTTCTTCATTCGACGTGTCGGGGCCCAGTTTAAACGGCCTCCTGGCAGCCTGAAATGCTTCGAGGTCCGCATAAGTGTACTCGACATCATTATCGGTAATATCAACAATGGAAGAACAATCTTCGGAAGCGGAGATCTCATTGTCGCGGCCCAGTGGCTCGTCCGGGTCGTCGTTCCAGGATCCGCGGTCAGCTTTTCAAGCATCACCATGGCCTTTTCTGTTGTCGTCTTCAGTGTCCATCCTGTGGAAAACTTCCTCACACACGCAAGGACTAAAGCCTTGATTATCACACAACAAACCACGATTCCAAGGACTATTGCCAAGGCGGTTAGTACCCACTTTACAATTGTGCCTGTCCACCCTTTGAACCAGTCGGTAAGCCACTGGTGGGAGGCTTCCCGATCCAGTCGATCCCTTGTCAATGAGTGAGCGCTTTCCCTTAACGTTATAATAGCAGCACTGACGCCCTGTGAGGGGTCAGGAATAAAAGTGCAACATTTACCCTCAATTATCCCACATACCCCTCCTCGTTCTGCCAATAGCATATCTAATGCAACCCTATTTTGCATAACCATTGTACGCAGATGGACAACTGTGTCCAACATTTCGTCGTGTGCTGTAGCGGTGGCGTTGGCCACAGTTTCTAAGATTAACGCAATTTTGTCAATGCGGTAACTGCTCATGACCGTCCCAGCCCATGGGAAAAAGAAACTAACGGCCTTCTCCCAATCAGCGCCATGTAAGGTGGTGGTGCCGTCGTCGTTCCAATAGGTGCTTCGTTGTGTCCTTATGAGTGCGGGGGTACTATGCAAGTGTTGTCGCATTTCCATTTCTGGGAAAACTGATCCTAAATAGCAACGTCCTCCCCAATTATCAGGTAAATACGGGTAAGCTTTGTTCCCGCATACAAACATGGTTCCGTGTGGAGCCACTAAATGAGTGGTCATGCAAGTGCGACGGTCTGCGATAGTGTTTGTTCCGTTTACCCCTTCCCATGCCAACTGGAGGTGTGTGAGATTATGTAAGGGCGAACTCGTAACATTTACTAACAGCATGTGTTTCCCTTCCCTAGGGTCCGCGAGGAGGGTAGCTCTACACACAGATTTGCCTACCGTTATTTGGCCCTTTCCTTCTAAGCAGAGGGCCCCCCTAGCCGGTTTAACCCAAACCGGCGCCGGGCGTTCCTCAAAGTGTTGGGACTGGATGGGGGGCGAGTACTGGAAAACTCGTTTACACGCAGTTCCGTCAGAACCTTGGCTTGTCAGGGTTGTACTAAGGCATTTGGTGTCTAGTGGCTTTGAGCACAAATCATTGAGTGATAGGGGTAACGCTACCATTGGTATTCCTGTTGTGCTGGTGCGGGGAAGGTGCATACACATCCAACACCGTGTCCTATTTTGTAATGTGGCCATATGCCGTGCGACCTTCCAGTATGTGTTCTCCTCTGGCTTCTTTCTTACTTTCTGGGCAGGCGGGGTCTTAATGACGTAAGAGGCGCAACTAGGTCGAAGGTAAGATGTGGTTCCATTTGGGATTGTCGTGCGAGGGGGCCATATTCCACATTCAAGTATCATTGTTGTATCCGGACCGATGGGGGCATAATGCAACATGAGGGTAGTATTCTCAACACCCTTGCCCCATCCATATCCTCGGGCATGTCGGCCGCTTATGTCCCCATATGTTCCATTTTCCACTTTCCTAACCTTAGTCAGGACTAGGCGTGTGCTTGTCATGCGTGCCTGTGGTGTGTTATTGTGTACCACTATAGCTTCCGCCCATCTTACAGATAACCACTTAAAGCTCGTTTCCAGGTTGCAGCAATTCACCGCTATTTTGTCTCCCCAGTTAGCCGTTATATACTTGACGGGATAGAGGGGAAATGTTGAATAGTTGTCGGGTCCTGGGTACTTGGGGAGGTCCTTTCTCAGTAGCTCAAAGTTCAAGAGCCTATCTCCGGCAGGGGGTTTGAGGCAGCTACCCAGAATTCCCATCATCATGACCGTCATCGCCGCCCTTAGGAGACTGTGGTGCCCTAGGCGATGCATTGTCTTCGGCAGTGTGAGGTGCGGTGTCTTCAGCAGTGAGGGGTGCGGTGTCTTGTGTGACTTGTGGTGCGGGAATGGACAACTTACAATGGGTGGCGTGGATCCACGAAGGTTTACCCTCGCAGAAGACTGCCGTCGGTGTGACTAGTAGCACCTGGAATGGTCCCTTCCACCGTGGCTCCAAAGCAGCCTTGCGGGTGAAGTGCTTTACAAGCACCCAGTCGCCGGCCTTGAAGTTGTGGATGGCGTGGCCTATTGGTTCAGGCAGCGCCTCTCGTACTCGAGCATGGATGCTGCGTGCCACATTCGACAAGCCTATGCAAAATCTCAAAAGCATGTCATCCATTACTGGCAAAGCAAGGGTGGACATGTCTGTTGGTGCTGAAACGGGCAAGCTCATAGGTCGTCCCATTAATATTTCGTGGGGGGAAAGGCCCGTAGTGCGACCCGGGGTGGAACGAATGCTCATCAATGCAAGCGGAAGAGCCTCTGGCCACCTCAAGCCTGTGTCTGCGCAAAGTTTCGCTAGTTTATTCTTTAAAGTCTTGTTCGTTCGTTCCACAAGTCCTGAGGACTGTGGGTGGTAGACGCAATGGAAGGATTGTTTAACGCCCAACGCCTTCAGGATGCCCTTAACCACCTGCGCCGTTAAATGGCCTCCTTGATCTGACGAAATTATCTGGGGAATGCCAAATCTGCACATAAAATCCCGCACGAGGCGCTTCACTACTGTCGGAGCATCGGACTTGACGCATGGGTACGCTTCGACCCATTTGGTGAACGTATCTATGATCACCAACACATAGCGAAACGACATGCTTGGTTCCAATTCTGTAAAATCGAACTCAATAGTTGCGAACGGCCCACTAGGCGGGGGCCGTCCCCCATCATGTGCATGTCTCGGTGGCGCCCCTCTATTGTGTTGCTGGCAGACCACACACGATCGGCACACTTCGGATACAATCCGTGACAGTCCTGGCGCTGCCCAAGTGTAGTCTATCTGTCCCATCACCCCCCTCTGGCACACATGACCATTCTGATGAGCCATGCGTGCCAGCCAAGGCAGTAAAGCCTGGGGTGCTATAGGTTTTTCATCAAGGGTCCACATTTCCCCTGGCCCAGGGCGTATCGCTCCTCGTTTGAGCCAGACCTCGTGTTCGGCCGTTGGTGCAGCGTTCTGCAAATTTATGATATCGTCTTTAGTTGGTGTGGCGGGTGGTCCCGCAGTCGGTATGTCAACGATCTGTGCGGCTGTCTTCTGTGCTCGTGTTACCATCGGCATGTTGCGTTCTATCTGTTGGTTGGCGGCCTTTCCTGCCGCCTCGTCCGCCCTTGCATTGCCCCGGGCAACGTCAGTGTCCGCCCTTTGGTGGCCACGACACTTAATTACCGCGATAGCGCGGGGAAGTAAAATGCTTCGGAGGAGCCCTTCTACCAGCACGCCGTTCTTTATCACTGAACCGGCAGATGTGAGAAAACCTCTCATCTTCCAGATGGCTCCTTTATCGTGGACTACGCCGTGAGCGTAGGCCGAATCTGTGTAAATGTTGACGGCGAGGCCTTCCGCCAAGCTGCACGCTCTGGTCAAGGCGCACAGCTCCGCCTGCTGTGCGGAAAATGTAGGTGGAAGACGCCCGCTCTCTACCGTTTCGCTATCCGAGCACACGGCGTACCCGGACAACAGAGACCCGTCCCATGCGCGCCTAGCTGATCCATCGACATAATATGTACAGTCGGGATATTCTAAGGGATTGTCCTTTAAATCCGATCGCACCGTGGAGACTAGCTGCACAACGTCGGTGCACACATGAGGTTCGCCTTCCTCTGGGGTGGGCATCAGTGAGGCTGGGTTGAGCGTTGTGCAACGTTCGATCGTGATGTTGGCTGCAGTGATCAGTGCGGATTCGTATTGCATTAATCTAGTGTTAGACAAATGCTGTGTGCTTCGCTGTAACAACAGCGAAGTGACGCAATGTGGTACCCGTAGCGTTACTGGGTGTCCCATAACAATGTCCGCTGTTCTTTCTACTGCGTACCTGGCCGCTGCCACGGCTTGCAAGCACACCGGAAACCCTTGTTCGACCGGGTCTAACTTTTTACTAAAGTAGGCTACCGGCCGCTCCTTATCCCCATGGGTCTGTGTCAATACTGACTGAGCGAAACCTCCCACGGCGTGAGTGTAAAGGGTAAATGGTTTCGCATAATCCGGGAGTCCTAATGACGGTGCCGTGACCAACGCCTGTTTCAGCCCGTCAAAACATCGCCTCAATTCATCTGTCCATACCAATAGGTCCGGGGCGGTTGATTTGGTCGCCTCGTACAGTGGCTTAGCTAGCAGCGCAAAATCAAGTATCCAAGTGCGGCAATATCCCGTCATACCTAGAAAGCGCAGCATTTGCCGTTGGTAGCGAGGGCGAGGCAGCTCCATGATAGCGGTCACCCGTCCAGCATCCAATTCTCGTTTTCCGTGCGAAATGGCGTGTCCCAAGTAAGTTACAACCTGCCGCACAAACTGAAGTTTTGGTCTGCCTACTTTGTGGCCTTTGGCCGCCAAGGCCTTTAATAGGGCCAAGGAATCCATTTCGCACGCCTCCTTTGAAGGGGAGCAAATCAACAAATCGTCAACGTATTGCAGCAACACTGACCCTCCCTTCAATTCCACATCCGCCAGGTCGCGGTGCAGCGCCCGGGAAAACAGAGTGGGGCTATCTGAAAACCCCTGAGGTAGCACTGTCCAAGTATACTGGCGCCCCCTATGGGTGAAAGCGAACAAGTATTGTGACTCAGGCGCGATGGGCACAGAGAAAAACGCAGAGCAAAGGTCGATGACCGTGAAGTATGTTGCGTCCGGCGGAATTGACATCATGAGGGTTTCTCCGTTTGGAACTAGTGGGTGTATACCCTGTATCACCTTGTTCACCTCCCTTAAATCCTGTACAAACCTCCATTTGTCCTTTGACGGCTTTTTAACTGGCAAAATTGGTGTATTACATGGGCTGTTAGTTTCCACGATAATCTTCTGTTCCACTAGGGATTGAATCACTGGTGCTATGCCTACGTCGGCCTCAGGTCGTAGCTTATACTGTTTTACATTTGGCAAGCGCATCCCCGGCTGCACTGCTATCACTAGAGGTTCGGCGTCTCGCATCCGTCCAACCTCACCGTCGCTTTTGGGCCATAAATTGTCTGGCACCTCCGCTAGGAGGTAATCTGACTCACCTGGGTCCGTCAGCACTGCCCTCATGGCATAGGTGCCCTTAGGAGGCAACTCTGTTGCTTCGAACGTTCCATCCCTCCGTTGTGTCTTGAAGTCAATTGAGAACCCTTCGCCATTTTGGAGCCGTTTCAAAGTCCAGCGGCCTTTCTTACTCCGATAACCTTGTAGGGGAACTTCTCGTAACCTCCCTACCATCCAACCTACACTTTCCGGCGGCCACCCCTTGGCAGTAGTGAGGGTAACATGGGCGGCCGCTCCTTCGGGGTATTGGGTCAACGCACGCTGACTCGAGGTTAGGACTGCCTCAATTCCTATTCCCTCGCGGCCGATCCACATCCGTGATAAGTGTATAGGCGTGCGTTCGCCCAGCTTTTCCCTAACCTTCTCTCGATAATTCTCATCGTCGCCCGTTGCATCATAGTACGCAGTGCAATGGGGTGGATTATCCTTTAAGGTTTTGATCGAAATTTCGTGCAGTTGTAGCCAATCTCGCAGAACTGCATTGTCCAAACACACATTATCTATGATATGCGTCCAGGTAGCCAGAGCCCCTTCATCCATGCGCCACCAATACACGGTGGGGCCGGGCCGAGACAATGCCGTCATTACCAAGTCGCATTTAGATTCCGCGACGTCTACGAAAACTCCCTCCTCTGTACATGAGATTTGACAGCCCAAGCGGCACAATAAATCCCGTCCCAACAAATTCGTCGGGGCGGTAGTGGTCATCAAGAAAGCATGTTTAGCCTCCAGCGGGCCGCATGTTACTCGCACTTCCTCCGAAATAGGAAGCGCTTGGGGTAAACCCGAAACACCCAGTATTTGAACGTTCCTGGCCGTAGGGCGCAAAGAGGGCAATTGCCCCTTGTTAATTGTGCTGCGAGTCGCACCCGTATCTACGAGGAATTCTAATTGTCTTCCCTCCACGTCCAACATCATGGTTGGTTCCTCTGCTGGTGTCATGGTCAAGAGAGGACACTCCTTGGGCGACTCGCCAGCGTCCCGTCAATAGGCCCCTCTATTGTATTGGGGCTGAAACCCCTTACGAGCCTTTGGGCAATCACGTATCCAGTGTCCCATCTGCTTGCAATAATGGCACGGTTCTTGCGGAACCGGTGGTGCGGAGGGCATAGGTCGTCCCTCTACAGCGCCCCTTCCGCCCTGCCGGCGTTCTGGCGGCCCCCAATGTGACTGGTTCACTGGTTGCCATTGCGGCGGACCCCGAGGCGGGGCCCAGTTCCCCCTTGGTCCGTTCTGCATCCCACTATTGGGGGGTGGTCTGGGGTTTTGGAGAAGGGGTCTTGGTGGATACCAATTTTGGGGAGGGGGCCCTTGCACAGTCCAAGTTTGAGGGTTTTGAGAAGGAGGGGGAAGAGGGGGTGGTATTGTCCATTGTTGTTTTACCTCGTTCATATTAATTAGTCCAAAGTCTTCCTCAGTACAACCGTCGCAGTTTTCATTTTCGTTGTGGATCCACTCTCCGTTGGGAAATTGGCCCTTATAGAAAAGAGGATAACAACTCCTCCTATGTTCCTCTGGACCTCGAACAGGTCCCCACTTCTGGCACTGTTCGTGTATGTAGTTCTGACTCTGATCCCCCTTTTTATTCTGATTAAATTGAGCCCGTTTCTCTTGGACAAACATTTGCAATATTTCCTCCTTAATATCCTTCTTCTCCTCTAGGGAGGAGCCCGGGCATTGTTCCAGTTTGTCGCATCATTCGTTGGTTGTCATTCCCTTCCAGCCGAAGAGGACGGTCTGTACCTGTTTCTTTAATACCGGCCGAAGCCCCTCGATTAGATATTGATTTACCAATGGTTGGGGTAGCCCTCCCAGCTGCATCGGACCCAGTCCTCCCCAGCGCGCAATGGCCTTTTCCAACCTTTCTCGGTACTCTCCAATTGGTTCTCCTGCCTTTTGTTTTATGGCCCCGATTTTTCCCCAATCCGGACCCCCTGCTGGCAACAGCGCATGTTCGATGGCACCCAGCAGCCGGACCTTCAGTGCATCCCATTGCACTGGTGTTATCTGGCCCGCTCCTGCTGCCCTTGGATCGGCCGGCGGCCAGTGTGCTCTTAGTCTAGCCCTTTCCCATACTTTGGGTGGGAGCACGGATACTCCCATATGAGTTATGTCTCGATAGTCGCACTCGCCAGCTATAAACCAATTCGACATGGTTGGCACTATCTGCCGTGGATCCTCAATAAGCAAATGTTGAATCCTTTCCCGCATTACAGTTAAAGAGGATTCTTTCCATGGTACCCTTTCTCGAACCCCCTGTCCTTGAGCGTCAACTCCGATAACTTGTACGGGGCACAATGTTTTTCTTCCCTCTATTTCCTGACATTCCAATGGGGTAGTTTGTGAGATCCTTTTCCCATTACAACCTACCAGTGAGGGGTATAACCCATCCTGTCCTATCGGTGGCGGGAACCCTGCGATGTCGGTCCCGTCATCTATTCCGTTAGCCCCGAGTTGTGCAAACAGTCTTCCCTGGCTCGGGTGGTTCTGGGGTATCTGGGGCGCGATGGTAGCGGGGTTATAGGGAGGTGGTGGCGGGGGCGCAGAAAGGATAGGTGGTGCCTGAAACCCCGGGACAGGGTTTAGGTCTGGGGCTGGGGAGGGTAGATTGGTCGCTACCTCCCCTACCGCGGGGGCTGGGTTTTCAACGAGCGGCATCAGTCGCGCGTTGGCCTGCTTTTCTATTTCCTTAAGCGCTTCATCCTGTTCTTTATTCGCCTGTTTCCTCAGACCCTTGAGTTTTGTTACCTCACCAGCCAAGCTGGCCTGTTTCGACTTTGCGTGTCGCTTCATCGCTTCTTCCTTCCACCAGCCAAAGACTTTCCAGTAGTCCTGCGGGAAGTGTTTCGTGGTCTGTTCAAACTTGTCTAATGTCTCATACAACACGTCCAATTTTTCCAGCGCAAAAGACCCTCCTTCGGGCCACGGTTCTCCTAAATCCTTCGTCAATGCAACCCATGACTTCCCTGGTCTCACAGCATCATAGCCATGCCTCTTAAACATAAAAAATGCTGGGGTATGTCTAAGCGGTTCACCTGCCTTTACTGTCTTATTACCTATACTGTTACCCATCCTAAAAAACCTTAGTTTACCGACGTAGCCTTGTACTCGTGAGGATCTCCCGCCTCGCGGCACAGCTACACTACCTAACTCTGAGAGGCTCGCAGCCTTGTACCCGTGAGGTTCGCCCGCCTCGCGTGGTACGGCCGCACTACCTACTCTCCTGAGAGGCTCGTCCGCCTACACAGCCGTCTATCCTACCCTTACTGCACTTTCCTGGCGTCCTACGCCCGTGTAATAGTTCTGATCTTACTTAAAATCCCGACGTCTCCCGGGTAGGCCTCGGATCGGGACGCCGCCCTTATCCTTACCCTCACAACCCAGAGATCTATTACCCCTTGACCTCAGGCGCCCAACGTGGGGCACTTTCCCTTACGTAACGTTACCCTAACGAGTCCATAAACAATCAGTTGCTCCAGGACCCAAGCGGTCCGTAATTAAATTTAGGTTCGTGGAACAGGTATGAGCAGGGAACGGAACAAACGGCAACCGAGCAAGAGAGAGTGGGTTACAATTTGGACTGACCCCCGGGCTAAAAAGGAAAAACAAAAGAAAACCACAGCTCACCTGACCCGGATCAATTGCCAGCTGGTCTCTCACCACTCCCTTGCCTGGGACCGCGTCCCGGACTGCCCAGACTGATCCCACCGCTGCCACCACTTGTCGGATTAGGACTTAGGACTTGGGACTCAGAAGACTCAGAAGAAAGGAGCAACGGATATATTTATTGGAACTCGAGTACACAAGCTTGAGGACAGCAAAGTTGTATTGAAACTCACAAGGAATGACCAACAGTACAACAAGATGCTCTGAAATAATTCAATTAACATTGCTTTATATAAGGAGAATCAGGGGTGGAGTTAGCTCACAAGACACAGAGACACAATGGGCTCATTGGTTCCCCCACCATAGTCCCATCCTGTTGTTCAGTTAATTAAAGGAAGTTCATCCAAGGCCAGTCATGGGTTAGCTCTGATAAGGAGATGGTCAGCATTATGTGGCAACATGTTTACAACTTTCTGTAAAGAAAGCTAGCTTGGGAAAGTACAAAAGGGAGTGGACACTCATAAAACTGTCAACTTGCAAGATAATGGCAAAGTCAGGAGAAAGGCAAAGAGAGATAACAGTTGCCTCCAAGGCCTGGGAAGGGGAACTAGAGATTGTGCCCACGCAGGCCAGGGCACACAGGCAGAGAACTCCTTATTAGGATATTACACGTCCTCAATGCACAAGAAAGAACTCAGTATCATGAAAGAGTACAGTAGTAAGTCAAAACAAAACATATAATTGGTTATGCTTGGTAATTGGTAAAGTAGCATGGATATACAAAGGGGGAGGGGCATTACAGCTCCCTACATATATATATATATATTGTTACAGACGTGGCTTTTAGATGTTATATTGACCGAGCGGTGGTGTATTTAACCGCGTCCGAACAGTTACTCCCCGATTAAAACCCGATTCCACCCGACGTTGACCAGATCGCCCCACAGATATTCAATCGGGAAATCTCTAAAGCGACCGAAAGAGAATGAAAAAGAAGAAGAAGAAGAATACGGAGGAAGAACAGATTTTATTATACACACACAAGCAATGGATGGAAGAAGCAGTAACACAGCGAATCGTTAACTTACACTATTCATTTTTACTTAGCCCCAAGACAAACGAGTAGGACAGGACGTTCACACTTACACAGGGGATATATGCAGGCAGGTAAGGCTTGAGATGGATTGCTTGAGAGGGAGGCAAGGTCGGGAGGCCGCAGCTCACAATGCCTCACGGTTTTGGCGGGAAACCCTCCGTCGTGTATCCACTGCGGTAGACGTCACGCGCTGGTTCGGCACACCTGCTCCTTTTCTTGGGGTGGGGCCGTCTCTCTCCTTTCAGCGCGTCTCTCCAAAGCTGGTTTCCTTGCCGAGTACCTCTCCTCTTTGGCTTGGAGCGTTTCGCATCTCACCGCTTCTTGGTGCAGTCTCTTTGCTCATCTCCCAAGGCCTCACCAAGTCATCTCCTGCTCATCTGGTAAAGCAGTCCCTTACAGTCGCTTTTATCACCTCGGGCGAAATCAAGCCGCCGGCTCCCAGGGCACGCCTACCGGGTCGTTCACCGCGGTGTTGATTGGCTGTTAGAGCTGGTTCACTCCTTCCCTCTTATGACGAGGTGGAGACATGCCTTTCTTCCCCAACCCTACCTCGTGGCCAATGGTGGTTTGAAGAAAACCGCCCAAAATGCGGAAGGCAATTGGAAGGGAGGTTTTGGGGAAATTGGAAGGGCCTACGCTTATTTTGTTTGATACAATGCAAAGTCAATCTAGTGGGAAACACATATTTAGCCGACATGGAATAAGAAAATACACTATTTAAAAGATATATCGTGACCTGCGTGTAAGTTTCATGGAATTAACTAGGAGGCCGGCTACGACCATTATTTACATTACCAGGGTGTTACCGTACCTTTTGTAACGTTCACATTGTAACGTTTTCACATTCGTTACACTTCCTCCAAAATTGTTACACTTCTCAAAAACCGTTACACTTCTCAAATTCGTTACACTGCACCCCCCTTTCTTCAGGTCCGTTCTCGGGCCTATTAAACTTTAACTTAGTGTGACACGTAGGTGTAATTCCCTCTACAATTAACCTGACCCTGAGTGTGACAATTTTAAAACACAAATAAGTATGTCCCCCTATTGCATTGCATCCTGTCTAACAGACTCAAGCCCACAGCTAACCGAATTACGGAATTATTCTCAAACTATACATTTACGGTGGGGAGCATTATTTACAATGACGTGATTTCTTATTTACAACGCAACCCAGGACCTGTGTTTTTTTTTTTTTTCTTTTTAGGGAACAAGAGAAAGAAATTCCTGTTGGGAGGGAGGAGACAGCACGCATTGCATCGATGCACCAGTACCAGTACCACCAAAGCACCCAAAAACACCACAAAGCACCACAAAGCACCCAAAAGCACCATCCGGTGCGCAGTCACCATGGTTCATAATAAACACAACAAAACAACTGGTGGTGGTCTTCTCTTTCTCTGCTGGGCCGATGTTCTTCCCGACGTCTTCTGGCTTCATGCGGCCTAGTTGGAAATAATAAAAAGCACAACTTGTGTCCATTTTTATTTAGGGCCTCAGGGGCCAACTAAGGGTGGTCCACCTGTTTGGCATAGGTGCCACCTTACCGAGGTCCGCAAGCAAGATTCCCTGGCCACTATGGCCGGTCTCCAACAGAGGTGCCCTGCCCCAGAACCTGGGGTCCATCAAGTGGTACTTGGCCGCAGAACAGCGGTCCATACAGTGGTACATCAACGCAATGCATGCTGGTTCTGGGAATCTCGGGCGCACAATGGCCACCTCACGCACGCTCCCCTCAGCACCCAATGGCGCACAGGTCATGTGGGAGACAAAAGAAATACAATTGAGCGAGGGGTAAGGTCACAAGGGTGCACGTCAATAAGGCAATGCAAGGCGAAATGCGTACGGAGGGCGAAGTGAGAAAGCTCGTCCCTACCGTACGTCACCCCCCTGTCACCTACCCTACCCTTACCCCATATGTACAAAAATCTACCCATTTACAAATTCGTCACTACTGTCACGTCTTCCCCATATTTCCCCTATACCAAATTCGTCTCCACAATCCCTTTACTTCAAAATTTGCCATCACCAATTCATCATCAATCCTCATAAGGAGGGAGAGATGGAATTACGCACAATGTCACACCCACGTCATGATGCGTCTCACAATCCAAACATTTGCATCATAAAAAATAATCAAAACATGGCATGGTGTGGAGTACCTGTCACCTCAGGTGAGTGGATGCAGATGGTGCGAGATCCTTCATCCCAACTATTCTCTAAATGACTTTAATACACGTTACACTACCCGGGGTCTTTCCCTGCCAATCCATTGGCCAACTTACACTATGGGTTCTAATAACCAATTCCCATTGACCAAACTGTGGTGCTTCTCCATTTGGGGTCTCACTCCCCCGATTCATCTCCCGGTGCTCTAGCACAATTTCTGGGCTGCGACGTGTACCTCTCCCAGCAGGTCTACCCACCTGCACACCTCCACCACTGTAGTTGCCACCCGAGCTTACCTAGCTCCTCACCCTAACCTAACTAACTGGGGACAGCCCCTCTCCTGGCTCTGTCACCCCATGGTGCCCTCTGGCACTGGGCTACCCGGGTCCGTCCTCCGGATCCTCGGGCCCCATCCACAACAACTACTACCGGCTCCCAGAGCCCACCTGCGGCCTCACCTGGCCGACATCCTCACAGTGGTGGAGTGCCCAAACCAACTACACACACTAACAGGCTACACGCCCAGCCATTTCCACAACACCAATGCACCCATCCACATACCATTCTGTCACCCGCACCACAGATGCCAATATCCAACCACAATTTACCTGTACCCTCTACCTAACACTTACACTACCCGCCCCGGGTATCCGTGATGGGGGTCCACTCTCCCCCCATTCACACCTTCGCACCATCCACTCCACTCCACAATTTCCACCATTCTCACTCCACGACCATCCATTCCACTACTCCAGATATTCCACACTACCATTTATTCCACACAGCCACATACACCTGTTGTTGCACACCTGTGCCCTCACACCTGGTGCCACCTGCACCCTCCTTTCTTCCTGGACCATTTGGTCAACACAACACGCAATCACCACTACTCCCTCATACACTGCTCCACACACCTGTTCAGTTGCACACCTGTGCAATCACACCTGTTCCATTCTCACCTGTTCAATCCTCACACACACGGCATCATCTCAGCTAACTACTCCCCTCTGAAACTTGCGCTTCCCAGTCGTCCCTTTAAACTATTGCGCTCCCTCGTCATTATCATCCATACTAATCTACCTGCGTCCCCACTACAGGTATCAGTCACTAACTAAACTTAACGTTACCTAATGTCATCTTCACTAGATCCCTACAATTATCCAAGCCCTCCCTGGCTCGGTTGTCATAGCCACCCCATAAACTATTGCGCATTTGCCCCCATCTGTGAGGGATGGTGGATTTGCCATCCCTCCACATCGGGGGTCTCTCACTATCAATTTTGTTCGTCCAGATTCCAACCAATTCAAAAATTTTCCATTTACTGCCAATTCTACCCACCTTTCGAAATTTCGTATCAATTCACTATCACTATTACCATCATCACAGTCCGCTATATCCTAGCCTCGGTGCGTCATGACATCATTAAACTCGGCTTCGTAAAGCCGAGCAATGAATTCGGGTGGTTTGGTTGCCTGCAGGTTGAATCCGTCCGGCTTTCGGTTCAAGGGAGGTGGTTTGGTTGGACCTAGGCTCCACGCACCATCTCGGCGCGGCACCTTGCGGTCCCGGGCCCGATGGCTCAATCTCCCCCGGTCGGAACCCCGTCCCCATGAGGGGGCACCGTTCCGCCTCCTCCCACTCGCCCTTGAACCGGACCGGTCGCCTCGCCCGACAAAGCCCGGACTCGACCGTGCGGGGCGGGGCCAAGCCCGAATCGGCAACGACGCTTCGAAGAGAAGCGACGCAGCATCGACCCGCGCCGGGCCTCGCACCCAACAAAGCACCCCCCCTCGCACCGAGCGCTCGCATCGGCTATCCGTCGCCCTAACCGCTAACCTGGTTACCATCGATGCTTTACTTGCATGCTTACAAGCATACGCTACCCCTTTCACCCTCACAAAACCTGGCGTTCCAACGCCGTCCGTACATTCCACCAACGCTCTCCCTGTTACACACCACACCTCTCGCGCACACTTTGGTCCACACCTCTCCTCCGTTACGTCCTCCGTAACACTCACCATGGGCGTGCACTCTTGCATCCACCCACTAACGCGCTCACATGGGCTCTCCCACACCCGCGCCATGACCAATTCAGGTGTGCTTTCTCAATTCTCGCACACGTTCCACCACCACCTTACTCTCCGTGTCATGTATGCAGTGCAAATGTTCACCATTGTATCCCTACACCGGGACCGGGTTGTATCCCTACGCCAGAGCTCGGATGGCGCTGCTGTGAATCGGGCCTTGATCGGCAGAGTGAATAAACGCGTACGACAATTGATCGCAGTTTGTCGAGATACTTTACATGGCGACGAAGGTAAACATCTAGACCATGACATCTTTCGGCCATATCGATGAATTCGACCCTCATGAGGGGGATTTTGACACGTATTCTGAGCGGTTGCCTTTCTACTTCGAGGCGAACGGCATTGCGACCGAAGGCCGGATGAAGGCCGTCTTCCTGTCCGTTTGCGGAGGTGAGACGTTCACACTCGTTAAAAACCTGATTCGGCCTCGGACAATCCAGGAGCTCACGTATGCAGAGCTCAAGGCCGCTTTGAAGGAACATTGCAACCCATCTCCTTCAGTCATCCTGTGTCGGTTTAATTTTTACATGTGCAGACAGCAGCAAGGTCAGTCGATCGCAGACTTCATTGCACACCTCAAAAAACTGTCACATCTGTGTGAGTTTGGGGACACGATCGATGACATGCTTCGTGATTTGCTGGTGGTTGGCATGTCCGATGACCGCACTCGTAGACGCCTGCTTGCTGAGAGAAGACTGACGTTCCAAAATGCCAGAGACACCGCCATTTCCATGGAAAGTGCTGAACGCAACGCTACAAGCATCGGTGCCACTCGCTCATCTGGTACCAGCCCTGCTGTGAATCGGTTGGATCATGTTCAGCCACAACGTTCAGCCACAAGTCACACTTCGTACACCCCGACGTGCATTCTCGCTCGCACTCGGTTTCACACTCGCGCTCCGATGTGCCCTCTCGCACCTGCGCCATCACCAACTCACTATTCGTGTCACACTCCGTACACCCCGACGTGCATTCTCGCTCGCACTCGGTTTCACACTCGCGCTCCGATGTGCCCTCTCGCACCTGCGCCATCACCAACTCACTATTCGTGTCACACTCCGTACACCCCGACGTGCATTCTCGCTCGCACTCGGTTTCACTCCCACACTTTATAGCACACCCACTCGCCGACGCACACTTTTTTCTCCCACGCGTGCCATTTCCACTCACACGGGACCCTTCACCAACGCCCGGGTGCCATATCGATCCCAATCGCGCGACAATTCTTTTGTCGCCAAACATCCTCTTACAAAATCTCCCCGCACAATACACAACAGCACGACTCACCTGGGGGATCCTTTTCTCCACGCGAACCTGCAAACTTCCATTCGGGTTAAGCACAGCATCGTGATGTGAGCAGGGACTTTGTACATAATCCATTTCTCCCTGCAATTCCCGGGCTACCTCCGTCATCTCTTCAATTTTAATTCCCGCTACTGCTTTTTCTTTGTTCACCTCGGCGACCGTTGGCTTTAATAAAACACCCTCCTCTACCTCAGCGGTCGCCGGCTTTTCCAAACACCGTGTCGCGATTTCTACCCCCGTCATTGTACCCGTGCTTTCCTCCGCTTCGCTCAACCGGCGCTTCTCGACCCGCGTTACTTCCTTGTGCACCCCTGGGACCCTTTCGCCCACCATGCGATCCATGGTCTCCCCACATTTTTGCATGCGGTCACCCATTCTGTTGGTTATCTATCTATAATTCCAGTAATCTCTGTACGTTTGTACGTCTGTACGTTTGTACGTCTGTTTGTCTGTGACCGCTGTTTCTCGACAACCACGGGTCCGATATACTTTTAACTTGCCAGGTATATTGCTGGGGACCCGAGGATGTGCCTTTTCAAGTTTTCATATTAATCGGACAATTACTTACCGAGCTATGTCCAAAAAACGATTCAACCAATCAGAGAGCAGCGAACGATCGCGTGTGCCGAACGTGGAGGACACACTCTGCCTCGGATGGCACATTTGAGAGCGTATTCATTTATTTCACGTTTGCAAACTATGTTGGCGTTAAACTATGTTTTAAAACTAATAAAACCGAATTTGCGATTCATTCGCTTTCCTGCGCGTTTGTGCACGCGATGGCGATTTCTTTACCAAACTCCGGAAGCCGTTCGCTTTGGACCAAACCATTGCATGTAAATAGAGGGGGGGGATTGTCACCGTACTCGCAAGCCGTTCGCTTTGGACCAAACCATTTCATGTAAATAGAGGGGGGGGATATAATTTTAGATATAGATATAGTACGGGCAATGCCCTAGTCTATCTATAATTCCAGTAATCTCTGTGTGTATGTGTGTGTGTATGTATGCGACAACGATTTCTCGACAACTACCGGTCCGATATACTTGAAACTTGCCAGGTATATTGCTGGGGACCCGAGGATGTGCCTTTTCAAGGTTTGAAATTAATCGGACAAGTACTTACCGAGCTATGGCGATTTAGCCGTTCGCCGTTCGCTTTGGCGTTGCGAATGGACCAAACCATTGCATGTAAATAGAGGGGGGGGTTCTGTGGTCGTTGCGAATGGACCAAACCATTCATGTAAATAGAGGGGGGGGGGGGTTCTGTGGTCGTTACTGCCACGTGGTTTCAAAGTTTTTTTTTGTTGTTGTTGTTTGCACGCATGATTTTTTGCACCCACGTACGGGCACGCCCTAGGATGTTTACACACACACACCCCTACACAAATTTTTTTTTTTTTTTGGCAAGGAACGGGCACCCACGTACGGGCACGTCCTAGCTTATATATAGTACGGGCATGCCCTAGTTGCTTCAATTTGGTTTCCCCATCGCTCACTGTTAGCCCTCCTTTCGTCCCTCATTACTCCCAATTGCTCACTATTCTTCTCCATTTCGTTCGTTATTGCTTCCATTTTATTACTCAATTTCTCCCCGTTTATTCTCAGCATCTCGGCGAATTGCGCCATGAAGTCCTGCATTTGGGCCATCCCTCCCACTTGTGCAGCGGGTGCGGCCGCCGTAGCTATGTGCGAGGCGCCATTTTGTGCACCTGATACCCCCTCAACCACATTGCCAATGTTCTCCTCCTCCCTTTCCTCCACATCCATTTCCCCGAGGTCCTGGGTCGATTCCACCCTGTCTATCTCTCCCACCGACATCCGATCGCCTTGATTGTCCATGGCGCGATCTCAAAATTCGGGTTTTGCTTTATAAAACAAAATCAAATTTCGCCGTTATAATTTCGAGCGCGTGAAACGCGCTCCGGATCGAATTCTACTTCCCAACACCAATTGTTACCCTAATGGTACAATTGGTGTTCCAAAATTTGGGCCTAACAAATTTAGTCCCAGGTCCGAATCCAACTCCTCGACACCAAATGTTACAGACAATTTGTACAATTTGGTGTCCAAAATTTGGTCCAGGGTTCCAAATCCCCACTCCTGACTACCAAATGTTGCAGACGCGGTTGTGGATGTTGGTTTACCGAGCGGTTTGGTATGACCGCGTCTGCACGTTTACCCGATTATACTCGAACGTTTGCCGAGTCGAGCTACGCTAAATCAATTGAGGAAAAGGACACAACGGCTGGGTTAAAATGACACGACACCAAGGGTTCAGTTCTCAAGACCTCCGGAGGAGGTTATAATATTGCGGAAGGTCAGATTACAGGGATGAGAGAGACAGCATAGTAAGGTAGGCACTTAATTACGGTCTTATTGTAGCCCCGACAGACGACAGATAAACAGGACAAAACTGACTCACACGGGGATTGATGGCAAGGAAGGCGGGTAGTCGATGGCTCAAGGTGCACTCTTGGCTCAAGGACAGAATCGACCCGGTCCGGTCCAAAGATGCGGGGAGGTATCGTCGCGCTGGGGGTGGCGTCCTTTGCTCTCCGTAGTTCAGGCGCATCTCTCCAAAGCTGGTTTCCTTGCCGAGTACCTCTCCTCTTTGGCTTGGAGCGTTTCGCATCTCACCGCTTCTTGGTGCAGTCTCTTTGCTCATCTCCCAAGGCCTCTCCAAGTCATCTCCTGCTCATCTGGTAAAGCAGTCCCTTACAGTCGCTTTTATCACCTCGGGCGAAATCAAGCCGCCGGCTCCCAGGGCACGCCTACCGGGTCGTTCACCGCGGTGTTGATTGGCTGTTAGAGCTGGTTCACTCCTTCCCTCTTATGACGAGGTGGAGACACGCCTTTCTTCCCCAACCCTACCTCGTGGCCAATGGTGGTTTGAAGAAAACCGCCCAAAATGCGGAAGGCAATTGGAAGGGAGGTTTTGGGGAAATTGGAAGGGCCTACGCTTATTTTGTTTGATACAATGCAAAGTCAATCTAGTGGGAAACACATATTTAGCCTACATGGAATAAGGAAATACACTATTTAAAAGATATATCGTGACCTGCGTGTAAGTTTCATGGAATTAACTAGGAGGCCGGCTACGACCATTATTTACATTACCAGGGTGTTACCGTACCTTTTGTAACGTTCACATTGTAACGTTTTCACATTCGTTACACTTCCTCCAAAATTGTTACACTTCTCAAAAACCGTTACACTTCTCAAATTCGTTACAATATATATATATATATATATATATATATATATATATATATATATATATATATATATATATATATAATTATATATATATATATATATATATATATATACTAGCTTAGCTTGGCTCGCTTCGCTCGCCTCACCAAGCGTCGTTAATGAGGAACGGGCTTATTTTAGCTGAGCATAATGACTGTACCTGAGTTGCTGTGTTGTCATGATTTACACCAATCATAATACAAACAATTATTTTGCACAAATGTATTTGTTGTGTTTGTGATATTACATTTTTATAGGCAATTTAGGTAGAATATTTAGGTTGAATGTTTTTTTTTCAAGAAAGAACCCTTCAGCACATACCTAGGGGAGGGGTAGGTGCAGACTGGAAGTTTGGGACGATTACACCTCACCACCATGTAATTCAAAACACCTCACCACCAAGTAATTCAAAACACCTCATCACCAACGAATTCAAAACACCTCACGACCACATAATTAAAAACACCTCACCACCACGTAATTATAAATACCTCACCACTACGTAATTCAAAACACCTCACCACCTTGTGATTTAAAAACACCTCACCACCACGTGATTCAAAACCACCACAACGTTATTAAAAACACTTCACAACCACGGAAACAAAAGTTTGAGGGAGTCGTTAAGTGACAACACAGACACTGCCCACATGCGCAGATATATATATAAATGAACGTTTTGCCGTTTTGTCATGGTTTAAACCAATCATAATTCAAACAATTACTTTGCACAAATGTATTTGTAATATACGTGATATCAGATTTTATAAACAATTGAAGTTGAAAAAAAAAAAGTTTCCCGAAAAAATTCCCAAAAAAATAAAAATAATAATTGGAACATTTTTCAAAAAAAATACCCTTAGGACATACCGACGGGAGAGATATGTGCATACCAGAAGTTTGGTACGATTTCACAAAAGTTTGAGAAAGTAGTTCAGTGACAAGACAAGACAAGACAACACAACACAAGACAGACACTGCACAGATAGATATATATACAAGCAGGAGTACCAGGCGATGATGTTATAGTCCTCTTGGAATTTTGTGGACATCAATGTGGGTTTTTTTCCTTTTTTTGGTGGTGCCTAAAACACTTCCCGACATCCACTAAGGAAAATTTATGTTTAATATTATAATATTACATACACATACACACACACACACACACACACACACACACACACACACACACACACACACACACACACACACACACACACACACACACACACACACACACACACCGGGGATAGTTTAATTACCTTCCACATAGCTACAAAGGCTCAGGCCCTCCACCAAGATCAAACCGTAGAGCGATTTTTTAAAAATTGAACTTTTTGTTTTTCAAAAATTTCAAAAAACAAATTCTCCAAAACACTCCTCACTGATGAATCTCTGAAAGTTTGATGAATATCAGTTCAGCCATCTCTAAGATAAATGGCGACACAGATAGACAGACAGAAAAATGGCTCTCTTATAGTATAGATTGCTGTTAAGGTTACATCATTAATAATATTTTAAAGGGAGTTTCACGAATATTAATAAACCCACTTAAAGAAAACCTTCATAACTGGGAGAACTCAGAGCAGAGATGCCAAGATAGGAAGCATGGAAGACAGCGGTCTGCCTCTTGAAAAACAAAACAGGAATTGCCTTCACATAAACAATGCAATACATTAACTGCAGAATTCGTACAACACTTTACCCTGACGAGTCTTAAGAAAAGGGACATGGGAACCGGCCACGGTTGTAGCCGACTGTCCTTCTGCGTCATTCTGCGTCTTCTGCGGTATTTTCAATTCTTACTTTGTGTTTCCGAGCTCAATATATATTTCCTAGGAGCCGCGATTTGGTCTGAATCTGATATCTGAATACCCCAACGCTGAGCACGAGCGGAAAATTTGATTGGTCGAGATCGTATAATATTTTGACCAAATAATGCTAAATGGAAGGTTTTTCAAAGTTCCAAGAAGGCTATTTGTGTTCTAGTATTCAAGTATATGGTTCAATTGAAAAAAAATGAAGGTTTTAAAAGGCTGTATAAAAAAAACCTTTTTTGGCCGCTTACCCTCTTTTATACCGCCTTATTTTACACGTTAAATTAATTATTTGTGCGTGTTATTAGTGACCTTTATGACGTCACTAAAAACTAAAAGAAAGTTTCCTGGTTGGAATAATTTTAAATTTTGTTTGACTGCCACACATGCAGACAGAGTGAAAAAAATTTTACTTTACTCTTCTCTGCACATGTGCACTCGGGATGAGATCCCATACAATTTGCCAAATTGAGAGCCAATTAGTTCATGTAAAAGCATACTGATGTCTCCTCGTGTCTTTCTTTCTCCATGCAATTTCTGTACAAGCTTCAATTGGTTCCTGAGAATAATGTTTAAAAATAAATAATTGTTGAACACTGACGACAAAAGCTGTATATCATATTTGCATGGAGTTCCATTTAAAAAAAGACAGGATGGGGTGAAGTTGCGGAAGGTTATAACATGTGCAACAGGGGAGGTAGGAGAGCAATACATTTAATTAGAACGAGTTTGGAACCGTCTCTCTGTTTTTAAACAGATTGACATAATCATAAATAATCCTGTGAGATTGTGAAATTTCGTATTAATTCAAAAAGTTGTGCATATGAATGAATGAATGAATGATCGTTTTAAGGCCATTTTTCCCCGCTGGAGTGGGGGTTAGCCTTGCGGGCCCCAATCACAATCATGGTTCCCTGTTTGAGGCAATGTTTTTATGGCCGGATGCCCTTCCTGTCTGAGGAATAAAGCAATATGGCAATGTAGTTGTAATAGCAATATGGCAATGAAATATGGCAATGCAATGTAATATGGCATATGGCAATATGGCAATGCAATAGCAATAGCAATGTAATAAAGCATATGTAATATGGCAATATGGCAATATGGCAATGCCTTTATGGCAATAAAGTATATTACATAGTCACGTCAAGATAAACAGTCTTTGAGTCTAATTTTGCTTTAAAAAAATACCAAAACAAAAATAAATGCACACAATAAACTATGAGTAGAATGACACTTGGTAGAGAGCGAGCATACCTCTGCCAGGTTGATCAGTTCACGTTTTGTATCCCACTGATAGGTCGGATCTGGATCCAGACCTGAACCAACATCGAATCAGCTTGTTCTTGTCACTTACCTAACTCATCCACCAAGTTTTGTCATAAGTCGTCCACAACGTTTTGAAATATCATGCTACATCTTGTTTTTGGCCCTATCACTCAATGGTGAAGAATCACTTTCAAAAGATTTTAAAAATTCTCGTATCCAAATCGATTTGGCCTTGTCTCATTCCTAACCTGTCCAAGATTCGTCCAAATCCGTCCATAGCTTTTTGAGATATCGTGCTATATATCGTTTTTGTGCTATCTCTCAATGGTGAAGAAATCCGAAGAATCACTTAAAAATTCTCGTATCCAGATCCGTATTCAGATCTTCACCAAAATCGAATCATTTTTGTCCGGCCACATACCCATCTTCTCCACCAAATTTCGTCTGAATCCGTCCACGTTTTGAGATACTTTGTTCACAGACAGACAAACAGACAGGAGTGAAAACGTAACCTCCATGCACCTTCGGTGGCGGAAGTAATAATTGTATAAATAAATCGCTTTTTTGCTCAACATTTTACTGATATTCATCTCAAACGCTGCTCTTGTCTTCATGAGAATATACTCATATGATGCATATCATTTACCACCATGAAGAAGTCATCATAAAGATTACTGAAAGAGGCTGCTTTATATAAAGTATATGATGTTCTGTGTAAATTGGGTATTTGACCTAATGTGACAAGACAAAAAACATAGTGACGTCAGAAACAGAATCCTGCTCTGCCAAGACCATCTTTATGCTGCACAGCCCACTGAGTAAGTATACACACTGAACCAAACTAAGAGAAGTCCTTGATGAGTGTTCGCAATAAATGTTAAGTGTTGAGCTACATCGCCGAGTGTTATAAAGATGTGTAGACAAGCGAGCAACAGCTGATTATGACTTCAAACCAAGCCACGTGTTCTGTAATCATGCACGTCACATGATTTTCAGCAGAATGGTGTAAAACCACTGCCTAGTCGAGCCTTCACAGGAAGGCTTCTCGAACTGTACAGCAATGCTCGAGTGCACACTCAACGGGCAGGCTGTCCTGTTTTCGGCATGCGTAGCTGCGCTCAGCACAGTGATCAAACTAAAGCAGAATGCAGATGGCCAACTCGTACCGACTCATCACTTTTATAGATCCATCTCTTTGCAAGATGAACGCAAAAAAGAAAATCCCTTTATACTTAAACCCATTTTGGCTTTTCTTGCACGTGTGTATTGGGGAAATGAGGCGCATTCACCCAGCAGTCTCTTGTACTAGAGGGCCCAGCGTGGCCCCAGAACCACAGCACAGCTGCTCACTGTGAGAGCCGACAGAACCCACAGCTGCCAGGTGCCTGGGCCATTCGGCATTTGCCTGATTGGGTCCATTAAGAATGTGGACTCTGCATTATACCTCAAGCGGCCACGAATACTTATTTGAAGGGTGCGCTTGGCAGGTCTTTTTTCCGTTTCGAGGGATGGGTGGGGTGATCTGTCATTACGAATTTGGACGTGGATCTGTGGTACAGGGCCACGCGTACGACTACTATGGCATCGATATGGTGGAGAGGGGAATAAATTAAATACCAAAAGTAATGCGCCATTCCCTTTATGTGCACTGAGGTCACTGTTTGAAATCACTTAGACAAAAGGATCGCAATTTATAATGCTCAGTTCCTCGGCTGCTCCAAGCTCAAACATAATTCATTCAGGCTTTAAATATTCATAATGGAGCAAGTTAGCCGTTTTCAAAAGATGAATCTGTAATAAGGCAAAGGAGAAGAAAAATATGTAAGCACGAATAATCCATCAGTCCATATAAACTTACTCCCTGGGGACATGCTGCCATTTAACTAGGAAATCTGCATCCTTTCTCCATCAACTGAATTAGGCTAAACTCTGTGATTCTCATGCTTTCCAAGTTTGCCCCCAAATCACAAAAGGTCGTGCTAGATCCTTCTCAAAGTCCAAATCTAGAGCCTCTCTGCCCAGCAATCTACTGACCGAGATCCAACATGGAACTTCTTAAACAAGGTGAGATGCAAAGACTTCAATTCTTCAAACCCTGTAATGTCTTAAATTATCAACGAAATTGGTGAAAGACATACAAATAGCGTCTGCACAGAGATATAGGCTGAGAAGACGAATAGTTTTCTGCAAGGGTATCACCACCGAAGCCATTGCAAGATTATTCCAATCAGCATTCAGTTTAAAAATCGCGAAATCAAATTATATATTTGTTTTTTTTATTTCAAGCGATTTGAGACTTGATTTGAGTATCGAGACTTTTACAAAAATCACATACAGGACAAAGATGTGAGAAGACACAAGTGTAGTTTTACATGAGTTACTACGGTACGTTAGCAAACAATACGAGACTTTCAAAATGACGTAATCCACCCCAGAATGCTTGGCGCACATGCGCAGAAATCCCTGGTATTTGGGTTCATCAGGGCAGCCAAACATGTATCGTGCATGCCAGGTAAAGATTGTTACCAGCTAAAACGGCTCTCAAAGCTTCTGAAAGAAGCCAAAAATACTTTTAAACGTATCTGAGTTGGTGAACTGTTTATGGGTTGTCGGATCCGTAATAATTTTTTTGTTTGGTTGGTTCCGGGTCCACGGCAGAAATTATACGAGATTTTTGCATCTATTGGTAAAAAACAAGCATGTGTGTGTGTGTGTGTGTGTGTGTGTGTGTGTGTGTGTGTGTGTGTGTGTGTGTGTGTGTGTGTGTGTGTGTGTGTGTGTGTGTGTTGTATCCACTGCCACCGCTCAATAATTGTATTAACAGGAAAAGGTAGGAATTTGACACCTCTCATCCACGGATATTTCTTGTATTTGCTATCTTTCCATGAGTCCAATTTGCATTCAGGAACACAACATTTATGGTTAACCATTTTGAAATTGTCACTCTTTCATTTAAATTTCATTTAAATTTCAAATTGTCATGACGGTCTCCACGTTTTTCGAAGTTGTCTGTTCACAATTGTATTTTGTCGAAACTGTATTTATCTTTCGGTGTGTGAAGTTATTGTGTGCAACTTTGGTTGTTTCTCGGTGTTTATCTTTCATAAATTGATCGTCTGTTTGCCGTGTCGCGAGCAAGGCCTTTGCCGCGTCGCGAACGATTTGAAATCGAAGTTAAGTGATTGTTCCCATTTGTATTTTCGTTAAAACTGTATTTATTTATGGTGTTGTACGTATATTGTGTCCCGACGAAGATTTTTCGGTGCAAATCTTTCATACCTGTATTGAAAATCGTGTTAATTCGTGTCGTGTCTTGAGGCCTTGTACAGTGTGCACTGTACAACCTTGAGGCTTTGTTTTTCTCTCAGCGGTCCGTCGTTTGTGATCCAATAACTTTCGTTCTCTGTATTCCCAGGCTTTTCACCCATAGCCTACTTCCTTGTGTAAATCTCAACTCAAAAAAAAAAAAAAAAAAAACATTTCCTTCTCTGTTCTCATTCGTTTATTCATTCTTATTCGTTCGTTCGTTCTTCGACCACGTGTTTCTCCCCCATTTCCCCAGATAGTTTTCACTCATTAACCTTCAATGTTTACACTTTCCCCTCAAGTTATGTATTCCGTCATATTTTATAACACCTTTTTCTTCTTCTTCTTTAAAAGGCTGCTTTCGACTTGCTCACCAAATCAATTCATCCCAAAAAAAATATCCATCTCCTATAGTGCCTTTTTTCTACATTCCCTAAACTCTCCTGCACTCCATCCTCCATCCAGCGTCCTTAAACGTATTTTTAACTCGAAGGTCACAAGAAACTCATTTTGCAATAAATGTTCGTTTCCCATAAATCGTACACTTTCAAAAATCCAATCTCACCCCTCCCCTCCAAATCTTCCCCATAACCCCTCCCCTCCAAATCTTCCCCATCACCCCTCCCCTCCAAATCTTCCCCATCACCCATCCCTTTCAAATCTCCCCCCTTGCCCCCTCCCTCCTAAACTACCCCCTCACCCCTCCCCGCCAAGACGCCCCCTCGCCCCTCCCCTCCTAGACTCCTGCCTCACCCCTCCCCTCCAAATCTCCCCCATATCCCATCCCTTTCAAATCCCTCCCCTTGTCCCTTCCCTCCCAAACTCCCCCCTCACCCCTCCCCTTCAAATCTCCCCACCCTCATTGCTTCTCAATTTCCCCCCTCTCACTCCCCCTCCTCAAAGCGTCCTCCCCGCGTCTTCCCCCTTCAAACTCTCACCTCCATCTCCCCCAACCTTCTGCCTCGCTCTTCCCCCTCCTCAAATAACACCTCATTGTGGCTCACCCAATCACCATCAAACCTTTTGTCCGCCCCATCCTTCCCTTTCTCCGAGCTATTCTGAAATCTCTGACACACCTTCAACAGCTCTCCCTACCTCTTCCACCTCTTCCACATCTTACCCTACCCCTCCTCCCCCCTGTTCTGTATCTGATGCTCCCCCTTCCTCTTCATTAATGGTATGGACCTCAAACATCCGGGGCCTTCGTTCAAACTTAACTGATCTCTCCATACAGGTTGCTTCTGTCAAACCAGACGTGATCTGCTTAACAGAAACTTTCCTCCTTTATGATGTCTCTGATTCCATAGTATCTCTCCCGGGCTACTCCCTCCTCCGGTATGATAGACCTGAGCCTCGTCCTGGAGGCGGGGTTGCTATCTTTATCAAAAACTCTCTTCCTCACTCGCCCTGCACTGCACTCTCTCCACCTCACCCCCAGGAATACCTCTGGCTATGGCTTCCCCTTCGCTCCCACCTCTTGTTCATATGTGTGTTGTACCGTCCACCAAACAGTGATGACTCCATCTACATCTCGCTGTCTGATTATATGGACCAACTTCTATCTCATCCCAACTCTCTCTTCCTCATATGTGGTGATTTCAACTGTCATCATGCCAGTTGGCTGGGTGTGGGTACCTCTCTCACCAGCCATGGCTCCTCAGCAAAGGACTTCTGCGACTCACTGGGACTGACACAATCTGTCAATTTCCCGACCCGGATCTCAGTCAACGGAACATCTTCTCTTCTGGACTTGGTTATGACTAACTTCCCTGAAAATGTCTGCTGCTCTTCTTCTGCTCCGATCGGATCATCTGATCATGTCCTTGTTAAAGTGTACATCTCTCTGACCATCCTCAGGGAGCCTGCTCAGCGTCGACGAGTCTGGCATTTCACTCAGGCCAACTGGCACGGTCTTCAAGCAGCCATCAATCATCTGGACTGGTCTCCCATCTCTACCACCTCTGACATCAACTCATCCTGGGAATTCTTCCAAAGTAAATTGCTCTCTCTCATGCACAGATTTATCCCATCTCGTCTTCAGTTGTCATACCCTTCCTCCCGTCCATGGTACACGGAATCTTGTGGTGAGGCTGTTGCCCAGAAACAACTTGCCTTCGTCTCCTGGAAAGCAAATCCAACGGAAGGAAATCTCATTTCCTTTCACAAAGCCCGAAACAAGTGTGTGTCCACCCTCAGGAGAGCCAGGAAACAATATCTCTCCGTTCTCAAGACCGAACTCTCTTATCTGTCTCCCTCTTCCAAATCCTGGTGGCGTCTGGTCAAATCCGTTTCTGGTGTTTGTTCCCCCTCCATCCCCTCCCTTACCTCAAACGGCTACACAGCTGACTCCGCACGTGAAAAAGCTGAATGCCTCAACTCTGTGTTTGCCTCTAAATCTTGTGTCCCAAACCCATCCCTCTCTGTACCCACCATACCCAGTCGTACCCTGCTGCTCCTGGACTCCGTGTCCTTTCCTCCTGACAAGGTGGAAAAGTTTCTGTCAACCCTCGACTCTGATTCTGCAACTGGACCCGACGGCATCAGCCCACGGGTCCTAAAATCCTGCTCTGCTGCTCTATCTCACCCTCTCTCTGTTCTCTTCACCCTCTCTTTTGCTCAAGGTCAACTGCCATCTGCTTGGAAATCAGCCAACATCACCGCTTTGCACAAAAAAGGTGCAAAAACAGATCCTAGCAACTACAGACCAATCAGCCTTCTCCCAATTATCAGCAAAGTCATGGAATCCATCATTGCTTCGGATATGAAATCTTTCCTCTTCTCCAATGGCTTGATCTCTGATCATCAATTTGGTTTCAGACCAGGTCACTCTACTCTGGACATGCTGCTTCTGCTGTCTCAACAATGGATGGAGGTCCTCAATGCCAAACAGGAAATTAGAGCTGTCTCCCTCGACATATCACGTGCCTTCGACACGGTCTGGCACCCCGCTCTGCTCACCAAACTCTCCTCCTTTGGTATCCATGGAAATCTCCACGCATGGCTGGCGGACTTCCTCTCTAGTCGTCGTCAACGTGTGGCCCTGAATGGGTTTCTCTCATCTCCTCTTCCTGTTCAGGCTGGAGTTCCCCAAGGCAGTTTTCTGGGCCCCGTGCTTTTTCTGGTCTTCATCAATGATCTCTCTGACTCTCTCGAAAATCCTCTCTATCTCTTTGCTGATGACTCCACTCTCTGCCGCTCCATTCCTCTTCCCTCAGATCGGCAGTCTGCTGCCTCCTCACTCTCTGAAGACCTGGACAAAATCACAGACTGGTCAAACAAGTGGAACATGTCTTTCAATCCTGACAAATCTCACACTCTTACTATGTCTCTCCGAAAAGATCGACTGGACAACCCTCCCATCTACTTTCTCAACAATCCTCTCCAAGAAGTTCTGTCGCTCAAGATTTTGGGTCTCACTATCTGCCATGATCTTTCTTGGGAAAACCACATTTCCAAGCTGGCCTCCAAAGCCAGTCGCCGACTGGGCATCCTCCGTCGTGCGAAGTCCTTCCTCGGCACACCTGAGCTCCTCACCACATACAAGGCTTTCATCCGCAGCTCAATGGAATACTGTTCTCCCCTATGGGCCGGTGCTCCTGCCTCACACCTAGCTCGGCTTCACGCTGTTGAAACCAAAGCTTTCAGAATTATTGGAATCTCCCGCGATGAAGCTATCTCTGAGGGCCTTTCACTCACTCACCGCAGGCAGGTAGGTGGTCTTTCTGTCTTCTACCGACTCCTCTCGGCCTTGCACCCCCAGCTCTTTCTGTGCTCTGTCCCCCAAATATTCCTACAGGTCGCACAAGATCTGCCAGCATCCCTCTGATGGTTAAACTGCCGAAATCTCGGCTCTCTGCTCACCTTCACTCTTTCATTCCTCTTTTCTCCCGCCTCTGGAACAAACTCCCCCACTCCCTTCAATCCCACTCCTCCCTCCAGGTCTTTAAAACAGCTGTTCACCACCATCTCTTATCTTCCCCCATCCAAAACCTTGATCTTTTCTACCCCCGCTAATTCACCCCAGATCCACCTTGTTTGAAATTCCAACTTCTTTCCTGGAAGTCCTGGCAGTGTCCATATGTTTTATACCTCTTCCACCGCCCCCTTCCCATGCCCTCCCCCCCCCAAAGCCCTCGCCCTCTCTCAGATCTCTCGATGTCTCCATATCTCTCGGTCCCTGCTCTCAAATGTTGTGTTTGTGTCCTTCCCCCTCTCTCCCCATCTTGTCTACCGCTCCCGATGTTATATGTTTTATGTGTCGGTTTGTCTTTCTGTGTGATTAATGTTCGCTCTTTCACGAGCCTCGATCTTGTATACAAAAAAAAAAAAAAAAAAAAAAAGCTCAAAATTATGTTTAAAATACGACTTGAATAAACCTTGTTAGCAATAATACATCATTTTGAAAGTTGCATATTGGCAAATCAACATAGTAAACAAGATTTGAACCTGGAACATGGCCAATCCAGGGTGGCCTGGTCTATAAAATTGAGAATAAAATTTTCTTCCTGGTATTGGCCACAGTACATTCCTACAGAGATGTCGGGAGCTCTAGCCCTGCTAAGTTCATCCCCAATAGACAGGCCTTATGCAATTGCATAGTCAAAGAGCCATATTAACATTTTAATTGTTGCTGGCCACTCCCAAGACTATTTTGTGTACCACAAACAGATTAATCTGTGGGAGGCCGTGTTGCATTTATCGGGCCAGAAGGTCTCTGTTTTGGTTTATCATTATGCTCGACCACAACACTTTCTGGTTTATGGACAGTGAGGCAGAGGCAATGTGCTAGTGTGGCAGACGGCCATTTCTGCTCATAGATCACACAGCTACAATAATTGTATGTGAGGTGATTGGTGCCTCACTGCTCCATCAATTTAGGAGATCTAAACACTCTCTCTCGTGCACACACACACACACACACACACAAACACACACTAGCATGGATCGGCGCACTACACTCGCCTCATCATGTGTTGCTACAGGGGAACGGGCTTGTTTTAACTGAGGATAATGACTGTACGTAAGATGCTGTCTTGTCATGATTTACACCAATCAGAATACAAACAATTATTTTGCACAAATTTATTTTTAACATTTGTGATATTACATTTTTATAAGCAATTTAAGTTGAAGATTTAGTTTGAAAGAATGAAAAAAAATTCAAGAAGGAACCCATTACCACAGAAGCCTCTCCTCAGTGAAAGACACATGAAAGCCCGCTTGGAGTTTGCAAAAAAGCACCAAAAGGACTCTCAGACTGAGAGAAACAAGATTCTGTGGTCTGATGAAACCAAGATTTAACTGTTTGGCTTCCGTCTGGCCACTCTGCCATAAAGCCCAGATCGGTGGAGTGTTGCAGTGATGGTTGTCCTTCTGGAAGTTTCTCCCATCTCCACACAGGATCTCTGAAGCTCAGCCAGAGTAACCATCGGGTTCTTGGTCACCTCTCTTACCAAGGCCCTTCTCCCCTGATTGGTCAGTTTCGCCGGGCTGCCAGCTCCAGGAAGACTCATGGTTGTTCCAAACTTCTTCCATTTAAGAATTATGGAGGCCACTGCGCTCTTGGGAACCTTCAATGCAGCAGAAACTTTTTTGTAGGCTTCCCCAGATCTGTGCATCGACACAATCCTGTCTCTGAGCTCTGCAGGCAGTTCCTTCGACCTCATGGCTTGGTTTTTGCTCTGATATGCATCGTCAGCTGTGAGACCTTATATAGACAGGTGTGTGCCTTTCCAAATCATGTCCAATCAATTGAATTTACCACAGGTGGACTCCAATCAAGGTGTAGAAACATCTCAAAGATGATCAAGAGAAATGGGAGGCACCTGAGCTAAATTTCAAGTGTCATAGCAAAGGGTATGAATACTTATGTCAGTGTGATATTTCAGTTTTTTCTTTTTAATAAATTTGCAAAACTTTCTAAAATCCTGTTTTCTCTTTGTCATTATGGGGTATTGAGTGTAGATTGATGAGGGAAAAAATGAATTTAAACGATTTCAGCATAAGGCTGCAACATAACAAAATGTGAAAAAAGTGAAGGGGTCTGAATACTTTCTGAATGCACTGTATATATATGCTGCACAGCCCACTGAGTCCTTGATTTCCTGGTTGGAATAATATATACATACACATTGTTAAAAAAAAAACTTTTATAATGACATGGATTTTAGCTCTGCTTGAAAGAATGCCAATCACTTCCCAACGTCAAGCCTTCTCCAGTTTCATTGAAAATGACACCGTGGAGAACAATCTCACCAACAAAGCTTTGCTCCTTGGAGCCGATGCCCCTGCCCATCGTGTGCAGATGTGAGATTGGTGCGATAATCCAATCCGTTTTTCCACCCTTTAGACCACCATTCATGCAGAAATAAATTACGTAGTCCTGGCACACAGACAAGTCATCTGAGCCTCAGTATTTGACCTCCACATGACAGGAAGCAGTGGCTTGAGGTAGCCATGCACTCGTTGGTTTTCCGAGTGGTACAGTGGGAGGTTCATTTTCGAATAACTTTTAACAATCAAATAGACAGTAGTTGTCGAGATTCCATGTATATGTCCAATTTGCGATGTTCCTTTACCACGTCTAACTGCACCGCTAAAGTTACACTCTGTCGCTGCTTCTCGATATGAGGTGCGCTTGACGAAGCACTCACGGATCTCTTCGCACTCATTATGCACGACGACGTGGTGTTTAACAGCTAAACTCACAGCTCGGTTTATAAAGAAATATGCAATGCAAATTTCATACGTACCGCTTTACACAATGGCTGCTCTTGTTCAAACGGTCCAGACAGATACTACAATGCACAGTGGAGTGAAAACACCTGTTACTCTGATAAAAGCCAGACATGTTTCTTTCGTTAGCATTTTGCAAAAATTGAATATTTTGAATTGAAAATCTATAAAAATACATAATGGCCTCAAACAAATTTCAGTCGACATGTGTTTAATCTCTGCGTGAGAGAGTTATTGGGCGGTTATAGTTATTGGGCGGTGCATAGGCTAACAGACCGCTTTCTTGATTGATAAAGCCGATCTTCACAAGGCCCGTAACACCTATCAGCTGAAAATTATTTTGATTGTCACTTTGGTAGTATTACAATGAATGGAAAATGTGTAGGGAGTGCAGAGAGATTGTGAATATGACAGCTCAGAGGCGTCTTTGGCCTCGCATAGCAGTGAGCATTAAAATGGCGACAGTGTGGCGGACACAAAAGCCCACTGGCGTGGTGACATCATTCCGCGCACCAAGTGGGCGGTGGCCACGCCCGAGGGGTAGGCGTGGCCTCATGATATACACCGGGCGCGCAGCCCGGAGCGCGCCAGTGTTACAGTGAGCTCCTGAAATAAAGACGCTTATAAGTTACCGCTTGTCTGCTTCCTCCTTGCTCGCAAGCAGCGCGCGTAACGCCGCACTTTACTGGTGACCCCCTCGACGTTGGATCTGCCGGAGCGATCCTTCCACACGCGACGCCATTGCCATGGCCAACTTCATCAAACTTCCCGAATTTTGGGAGGCTCAGGCCGAAGTCTGGTTCGTCCAGGCCGAAGCCCAATTTCAGCTTCGGCGCCTCACCGGCGATGACACGCGCTATTGCCACGTCGTCGCCTCCCTCGGGCCCGGCACGGCCGCTCGAGTTGTGTCCGTCCTTCGCCACCCACTGGATGGCCACAAGTACGAGGCACTCAAGCGGCTACTCCTAGCCACGTTCGGCCTCACGGACGACGCACGGGCCGACCGCCTCCTGGATCTCCCCGAGCTCGGTGACACGCGCCCGTCGGTCCGAATGGACCATATGCTGTCACTGTTGGGCGACGAAGCCCCCGGTTCTCTATTCCGGGCGCTTTTCCGTCACCAACTTCCAGCGCAGGTTCGCCTCGCGTTGGCCGGGACCGGGCTAACGGAACCCCGAGCATTGGCAGCCGAGGCGGACAGGTACTTCGCCGCTTCGGACACGCGGGCGAGAGTCGGCATGGCCGTCACGGCCCTCGAGGCTGATGCTGCTGATGCTGCTGATGCTGCTGTTCCACAGCATCAGCTTATACAGCCTACGCAGCATGCTGATACGCACCTCGTGACCGCTGCCACGCCCCGCCCACCGCCGCGGCGAAAACCGCCACTGCGGGGAAACCCGCCAACTCCACCGGCCTGGCGGAGCCAGCCGCGCTCCTCCAGCTCCACCACCTGGTGCTGGTTCCACGCCAAGTTCGGCCACGAAGCTCGGCAGTGTCATCCGCCATGCTCCTTCAACAGGTCGGGAAACGCCCGGGCCGGCGCTCAATAGTGGCGATGAGCGCCGGCCGTTCGAGCAGCCTGCTGTTCATAACGGACACCTTCTCCGGGCGCCGTTACCTGTGCGACACGGGAGCGCAGGTGAGTGTCGTTCCCGCCGGCACGTCAGACAAGCACGCCGCGGGTGGGGGCCCCGCGCTGCTTGCCGCGAACGGGACGCCCATCCGTACGTACGGAAAACGCTGCCTCTCTCTGCGGTTCGGAGGGCAGGTTTTCCGATGGACGTTCGTCACCGCCGACGTGCCCATGGCACTGCTTGGCGCGGACTTCCTGTGCGCTAATGGGCTCCTGGTCGACGTCAAGCGCAGACGTCTTGTCCAGGCCGAGACGTTCAGCTCGCTCGCTTGTGCGTTGCCCAGCTCAACGAGCGGCTTGCCAAGCGGCTTGCCGAACGGTTCGGTTCCGGCCACGTTGGTCTGTACGCTTCCGGCAGCGGACGCATTCACCCGCCTCCTCGCCGGCTTCCCGGCCCTCACGCGGCCCACCTTCTCGGCGGGGGCCGTCAAGCACGGGGTGGCCCATCACATCCCCACCGTCAGGCCACCGGTCTACGCCCGGGCACGCCGCCTCGAGCCGACGAAGCTGGCGGTGGCAAAAGCAGCGTTCGCTACCCTGGAGCGACTCGACATCGTTCAGCGCTCAGAGAGCGCTTGGGCGTCGCCGCTGCACATCGTGCCGAAGCCCGGCGGGGGATGGCGACCGTGCGGGGACTATCGCCGTCTCAATGACGCCACGACTCCCGACCGCTACCCCGTCCCCCACATTCAGGACCTTTCCGCCCGTTTGGCGGGCAGGTCCTTCTTCTCGAAGGTGGACCTCATACGCGGCTACCATCAGGTCCCCGTCAGGCCGGAGGACGTCCCGAAGACGGCGGTCATCACGCCATTCGGACTCTTCGAGTTCCTGCGCATGCCCTTCGGTCTGAAGAATGCGGCTCAGGTGTTCCAGCGACTGATGGACAGCGTCCTGCACAACTTGGATTTTGTCTACGTCTACCTGGACGATATCCTCGTCGCCAGCGCATCCCGCGAAGAGCACCTCCGCCACCTCCGCACGCTCTTCGAACGCCTGGGCCAGCATGGCCTGATTGTGAACCCCGCAAAGTGCCGGTTCGGCGCCGCCATAATCGATTTTCTGGGGCACCGTGTCACCAGGCACGGAGCCGTCCCCATGCCGGCCAAGGTGGAGGCGGTGAAGGGGTTTCCGCGCCCCCGCACGATCAGAGGGCTGCAGGAGTTCCTGGGCATGGTGAACTTTTACCATCGGTTCCTGCCCCGTATCGCCCAGCTCCTGCGCCCCCTGCATGAAGCTCTCCGAGGTAAGCCGGGCAAAGGCGACGTTACCTGGACCGAGCAGATGGACACGGCGTTCACGGGCGCGAAGCTCGCCTTGGCTAACGCCACCATGCTCGCGCACCCGGCGCCCGATGCACCGATCGCCCTCACCACCGATGCCTCGGACTACGCGGTGGGCGCGGTGCACGAGCAATGGGTGCGTGGAGCTTGGCAACCACTGGCGTTCTTTAGCCGGCAGCTTCGCCCGCCCGAACGCCGTTACAGTACCTTCGACCGCGAGTTACTCGGGCTTCACTTGGCGGTCAGGCACTTCCGCCATCTGCTCGAGGGCCGTGCGTTCACTGCCTTCGTCGACCACAAGCCGCTGATCTTCGCGATGGGCAAGGTCACCGAGCCATGGTCGGCCCGGCAGCAGCATCACCTCTCGGCCGTGTCCGAGTACACGACGGACATCCAGCACGTCGCGGGGAAGGACAACCCGGTGGCGGATTGCCTTTCCCGGGCCGTCGCCCACGCAGTCCACCTCGGCATCGACTATGCCCGGGTGGCAGCGGACCAGGCCGCAGACCCCGACATCCAGGCCTTGCGGACCACCGTCACGGGCCTCCGCGTCACCGAGGTGCCGTTCGACGGCGCGGGCGCGGCCCTCTTGTGCGACGTCTCCCTCGGGCGTCCTCGCCCCATCGTGCCTGCGGGCTGGCAGCGCCAGGTGTTTGACGCCATCCACGGCCTGTCCCACCCGGGCGTGAGGGCCTCCCAAAGGCTGATCGCCGACAAGTTCGTCTGGCATGGCCTCCGGAAGGCCGTCCGCGGCTGGGCCAGGACATGCCTCGCGTGCCAGCGCGCCAAGGTGCACCGGCACACCCAGGCCCCGTTGGCCCCGTTCACGGTGCCGGAACGCCGGTTTGACCATGTCCACGTGGACCTGGTGGGACCTCTGCCCCCCTCGCGGGGTTTCACCTACGTCCTCACCATGGTGGACCGCACCACCCGGTGGCCGGAGGCCGTGCCCTTGGCGTCGACAACGGTGGCCGATGTCGCGCAGGCTTTCATCGCCACCTGGGTCGCCCGGTTCGGCACCCCCTCAGACATCTCGTCCGACCGCGGCCCCCAGTTCACCTCGGAGCTCTGGGAGGCGGTCGCGCAGGGGCTCGGGGTCCGGCTGCACCGAACCACGGCCTACCACCCCCAGGCTAACGGCCTGTGTGAGCGATTTCACCGCTCATTGAAGGCCGCGCTCCGGGCCACCCTCCGCGACGGCGGCTGGGTCGACAGGCTCCCCTGGGTCCTGCTGGGCCTCCGGACGGTGCCCAAGGAGGACCTGCGCGCATCCGCGGCAGAGTTGGTCTTCGGGCAACCGCTGCGGGTGCCGGGCGAGTTCCTTCCCGACTCCAAGGCACCATGGTCCGCGGCACAGCAGCGCTCCGCTCTGCAAGAGACCGCCCAGAGGTTCGCCCCGGTGCCAACGGCATGCCACGGGCACCCACCGACGCACGTCGCCCCGGAGCTTCGCACAGCGGAGTACGTCTTCGTCCGCCACGATGCCCACCGGACACCACTGCGGCCCCCGTACGACGGGCCTTTCCGCGTGCTGGAGACCAGGGCGAAGCACTTCACCCTGGACATCGGCAGTACTCCTGACCGCATTTCGGTAGACCGCCTCAAGCCGGCCCACCTCGACGTGGACCATCCACCGCCAGTGGCCCGACCCCCACGTCGGGGCCGCCCCCCTGCGGGCGGATCCCCGGCACCGCCCAGCCCCGCCGCCACGCCGCCCCCCGGTCCTGCCCCCATCCCAGGGGCAGCCAGGGGCATCCCACCTGGCATCCCTGCACCCCGGACGCCGCGGATCGCCAGGGGGCGCTTTGGCCGGGTCATTCGTCTGCCCCGCAAACTGGCCCTCCAGGTGCGCGGGAATTCTGGGGGGGTGCGTGTGGCGGACACAAAAGCCCACTGGCGTGGTGACATCATTCCGCGCACCAAGTGGGCGGTGGCCACGCCCGAGGGGTAGGCGTGGCCTCATGATATACACCGGGCGCGCAGCCCGGAGCGCGCCAGTGTTACAGTGAGCTCCTGAAATAAAGACGCCTATAAGTTACCGCTTGTCCGCTTCCTCCTTGCTCGCAAGCAGCGCACGTAACGCCGCGCTTTAACAGTAACATTTTTCATCAGGATGAAGTCATGGATGGGTAGGTGGAGTCAGGCCAGCTGTCGGGAAGTTGGAGTCCAGTTGGTGTCCAGTTGTTGGGAAGGATTGTTACAGACACACAAAGAAGCAGGTTATTTTATAAGATTATTTTAAATGTCAATTATGGTGTTTTTAACACATTTTAACACAAAAAGCTAACACATTTATTTTGAACCATACCACATTATAACGAATCCTATCAATTTCTTCATCTTCTATATGCTACCATTCATGGCAATGAACTTAATGTTAACATCTTCACTCAAAATCTACATCACTTTATAATTAACTTGCATATTTCACACATCAGCAATGATCGTACAAAGTTCTTATATCTCCCTTCCTCGATTCCCCATTCAACACTACACACCTCCCTGCTACTCTAGGCAATAAGTGTGAATTACTGATTGCTCTCTCTATGTGTGAGTCACCCTTGGTGGTTGAGGATGGGTTGGGGGTCGGGGGAAGGGTTCAAGGGCCAGGCCTGTATTCTTGAGGATTAAGACTGCATTCAGACTAAAAGTTCCAAAATGAATTCATTAAAACATGTAATAATTTCACATTTATATCTATAAGTAATTGTGCGACGATAATTGTACATACGGACCATTATATCACAGTGCAATGCCATATATATATATATATATATATATATATATATATATATATATATATATATATATATATATATATATATATATATATATATATAAAAAATATATATATATATATACATAAATAAATAAATATATATATATATATATATATACTGTATATATATATATATATATACATAAATAAATAAATATATATATATATATATATATATATATATATATATATATATATATATATATATATACATACACACACACCTTTACAGGCTAGTGCCTAGCGATCTAAGGGATAAGAGGTGGAATGGCAGAGGGTGGAGTCATCAGCAAAAAGATAAAGAGGATTTTCCAGAGAGTCGAAGAGATCAGCAATGAGGATTAGAAAAAGCACGGGGCCAAGAACACTGCCTTGAGGAACTCCAGCCTGGACAGGAAAAGGAGATAATAATTCCATGGAGAGCCACACGTTGATTACGACAGCAGAGGACGTCCGTGAGCCATGAGTGTAGATTTCCATGGATGCCGTAAAAGAAGAGTTTGGTGACCAGAGATGGTGTTAGACCATATTGATGTCAAGGGAGACGGCTCTGATTTTCAGTCTGGCATGGAGGGCCTCCATCCGTTGTTGAGACAGCAGAAGCAGCACTATCAGAGTAGAATGACTTGGTCTGATTCCAAAATTGATGATCTGAGATCAAGTCATTGGAGAAGTGGAAGGATTTAATATCACAAGCGATGATGGATTTCAGACCTTGCTGATGATTGGGAACAGGCTGATTGGTCTGTAGTTGCAAGGATCTGTTTTTCCACCTTTTGTGTAAAGCGGTAATGTTTGCTGATTTCCAAGCAGATGGTAGATGACCTTGAGCAAAAGAGAGGGTGAAGAGAACAGAGAGAGGGTGTTATAGAGCAGCAGAGCAGGATTTTAGGACCCATGGGCCCTGATCCCATCTGGTGCAGTTGCAGAATCAGAGTCGAGGTTTGGCAGAAACTTCTCCACGTTGTCAGGAGAGAAGGACACAGAATCCAGGAGCAGCTGGGTACAAGTCGGTAAGGTGGGTACAGAGAGCGATGGGTTTGGGACACAAGATTTTGAAGCATACACAGAGTTCAGACTTTTTGCCAGACTTCATGCCAGACTCATTCAGACTTTTCATGGGCAGTGTCAGCTGTGTAGCCCTTTGAGGAAATGGAGGGGATGGAGTTGGAACAAACGCCAGAAACAGACTTGACCAGACGCAACCAGGATTTGGAGGAGGTAGACAGGTTTAAGAGTTCAGTCTTGAGAGTAGAGAGATATTGTTTCATGGCTCTCCTGAGGGTAGACACACACTTGTTCCGAGCTTTGTGGAAGGAACTGAGATTACCTTCTTTAAATTATTATTGTTAAAAGGCAAAGGCAAGTTATTTCAAGGAAATTGCCTTACTGCAAGCTTTTGTGTACCATGGGCTGGAGGAAGGGCATGCCAACTAAAGACGAGGTGGGATGAATCTGTGCCTGAGAGAGAGAGCAAATTTCTTTGGAAAAATTCCCAGGATGAGTTGATGTCAGAGACGGTAGAAATGAGTCCAGTCTAGAAATTTGATGGCTGCTTGAAGACCATGCCAGTCGGCCTGAGTGAGATGCCAGACTCGTCGGTGCTGAGGTGGCTCTCTGAGAACGACCACAGAGATGTCCACTTTAACATGCATATGATCAGATGAACCCATTGGAGCAGGATCAGAACAGCAGTCATCTGCAGGGAAGTTAGTCATAACCAAATCCAGAATAGAAGATGTACCGTTAACTGAGATCTGGGTCAGGCAATTGACAAATTGTCAGTCTCAATGAGTCTCAGAAGTCCTTTGCTTAGGTGCCATGACAGGTGAGAGAGGAACCCACACCCAGCCAGCTGGCATGATGACAATTGAAATCGCCACATATGAGGAAGAGAGAGTTAGGATGAGTGGATAGAAGTTGGTCCACGTTGTTCCAGAGAGAGATGTAAATGGAGTCATCACTGTTTGGTGGACGGTACAACACACATACAAAACAAAAAATCGGAGTGGAGGGGAAGCAGTAGCCAGAGGTACTCCTGGGGGTGTGGTGGAGTGAGGGCAGTGCACGGTGAAGTATCAGAGTCTACTGTTCACAGAATGATGACATCAAAGCAGAATGCCAAAGGGAAATCTCTAATCAGCACCAAAAATGGAAAGGCCAGATTAAAGCGCGGCGTTACGCGCGCTGCTTGCGAGCAAGGAGAAAGCGGACAAGCGGTAACTTATAAGCGTCTTTATTTCAGGAGCTCACTGTAACACTGGCGCGCTCCGGGCTGCGCGCCCGGTGTATATCATGAGGCCACGCCTACCCCTCGGGCGTGGCCACCGCCCACTTGGTGCGCGGAATGATGTCACCACGCCAGTGGGCTTTTGTGTCCGCCACACGCGCCCCCCCAGAATTCCCGCGCACCTGGAGGGCCAGTTTGCGGGGCAGACGAATGACCCGGCCGAAGCGCCCCCTGGCGATCGGCGGCGTCCGGGGTGCAGGGATGCCAGGTGGGATGCCCCTGGCTGCCCCTGGGATGGGCGCAGGACCGGGGGGCGGCGTGGCTGGGCGGTGCCGGGGGTCCGCCTGCAGGGGGGCGGCCCCGACGTGGGGGTCGGGCCACTGGCGGTGGATGGTCCACGTCGAGGTGGGCCGGCTTGAGGCGGTCTACCGAAACGCGGTCAGGAGTACCGCCGATGTCCAGGGTGAAGTGCTTCGCCCCGGTCTCCAGCACGCGGAAAGGCCCGTCGTATGGGGGCCGCAGTGGTGTCCGGTGGGCATCGTGGCGGACGAAGACGTACTCCGCCGTGCGAAGCTCCGGGGCGACGTGCGTCGGTGGGTGCCCGTGGCATGCCGTTGGCACCGGGGCGAACCTCTGGGCGGTCTCTTGCAGAGCGGAGCGCTGCTGTGCCGCGGACCATGGTGCCGTGGAGTCGGGGAGGAACTCGCCCGGCACCCGCAGCGGTTGCCCGAAGACCAACTCCACCGCGGATGCGCGCAGGTCCTCCTTGGGCGCCGTCCGGAGGCCCAGCAGGACCCAGGGGAGCCTGTCGACCCAGCCGCCGTCGTGGAGGGTGGCCCGGAGCGCGGCCTTCAATGAGCGGTGAAATCGCTCACACAGGCCATTAGCCTGGGGGTGGTAGGCCGTGGTTCGGTGCAGCCGGACCCCGAGCCCCTGCGCGACCGCCCCCCAGAGCTCCGAGGTGAAATGGGGGCCGCGGTCGGACGAGATGTCTGAGGGGCCGCCGAACCGGGCGACCCAGGTGGCGATGAAAGCCTGCGCGACATCGGCCGCCGTTGTCGACGCCAAGGGCACGGCCTCCGGCCACCGGGTGGTGCGGTCCACCATGGTGAGGACGTAGGTGAAAGCAGTGTCATCCGCCATGCTCCTTCATCACGTCGGGGTCACCAGTAAAGCGCGGCATTACGCGCGCTGTTGCGAGCAAGGAGAAAGCGGACAAGCGGTAACTTATAAGCGTCTTTATTTCAGGAGCTCACTGTAACACTGGCGCGCTCCGGGCTGCGCGCCCGGTGTATATCATGAGGCCACGCCTACCCCTCGGGCGTGGCCACCGCCCACTTGGTGCGCGGAATGATGTCACCACGCCAGTGGGCTTTTGTGTCCGCCACAAGATTATAATTTGCCAAGAAGTACAGAGGTGAGCTGGTCAAATTATGAAACAGTTTTATGGACAGATGAGACCAAGATAAAAATTTACTAAAGCGATGGAAAGGCAAAAGTTTGGAGAAAGGAAGGAACTGCGTATGATCCAAAGCATATTACCTCAACTGTGAAGCAAGGTGGAGGTAGTGTCATGGCTTGGGCTTGCATGGCTGCTTCTGGAACTGGCTCACTCATCTTTATTACTCCCGCCAGGGAGTAATGCATTCGATCGTGTGTGTGTGTGTGTGTGTGTGTGTGTGTGTTTGTGTGAGTGTGTGTGTTTGAGTGTTTGTGAACAAGATATCTGGAAAAGTTCTGAACGGATTTGGATGAATGTTGGTGGGATGATTGCACTTGGGATAAGGAAGAATTGATTAGTTTTTGGTGAAGCTCAGGATATTATTCCGGATCCATGAATGTTTTGAAGGATTTTTTTACCATTGGAAGATAGGGCTCATTTTTTTAAAACATTATCTTGTGGCGGACACAAAAGCCCACTGGCGTGGTGACATCATTCCACGCACCAAGTGGGCGGTGGCCACGCCCGAGGGGTAGGCGTGGCCTCATGATATATACACCGGGCGACCAGCCCGGAGGAGTTCAGTGTTACAGTGTAGTCTTACAATAAAGACGTTTGTATGTTACCGCTTGTCCGCTTCCTCCTTGCTCACAAGCAGCGCGCGTAACGCCGCGCTTTACTGGTGGCCCTCGACGTTGGATCTGCCGGAGCGATCCTTCCACACGCGACGCCATCGCCATGGCCGCCTTCGTCAAACTTCCGGAATTTTGGGAGGCTCAGGCCGAAGTCTGGTTCGTCCAGGCCGAAGCCCAATTTCAGCTTCGGCACCTCACCGGCGATGACACGCGCTACTGCCACGTCGTCGCCTCCCTCGGGCCCGGCACGGCCGCTCGAGTTGTGTCCGTCCTTCGCCACCCACCGGACGGCCACAAGTACGAGGCACTCAAGCGGCTACTCCTAGCCACGTTCAGCCTCACGGACGACGCACGGGCCGACCGCCTCCTGGATCTCCCCGAGCTCGGTGAGACGCGCCCGTCGGTCCGAATGGACCATATGCTGTCACTGTTGGGCGACGAAGCCCCCGGTTCGCTATTCCGGGCGCTTTTCCGTCGCCAACTTCCAGCGCGGGTTCGCCTCGCGTTGGCCGGGACCGGGCTAACGGAACCCCGAGCATTGGCGGCCGAGGCGGACAAGTACTTCGCCGCTTCGGACACGCGGGCGAGCGTTGGCGTGGCCGTCACGGCCTTCGACGCTGCTGTTCCACAGCATCATCTTCTACAGCACGCTGAAGTTCAGCAGCATGCTGATACGCACCTCGTGAACGCCGCCACGCCCCGCCCACCGCCGCGGCGAAAACCGCCACCGCGGGGAAACCCGTCGACTCCACCGGCCTGGCGGAGCCAGCCGCGCTCCTCCAGCTCCACCACCTGGTGCTGGTTCCACGCCAAGTTCGGCCACGAAGCTCGGCGGTGTCATCCGCCGTGCTCCTTCAACGGGTCGGGAAATGCCCGGGCCGGCGCTCAATTGTGGCGATGAGCGCCGGCCGTTCGAGCAGCCTGCTGTTCATAACGGACACCTTCTCCGGGCGCCGTTACCTGTGCGACACGGGAGCGCAGGTGAGTGTAATTCCTGCTGGCACGTCAGACAAGCACGCCGCGGGTGGGGGCCCCGCGCTGCTTGCCGCGAACGGGACGCCCATCCGTACGTACGGAAAACGCTGCCTCTCTCTGCGGTTTGGAGGGCAGGTTTTCCGATGGACGTTCGTCACCGCCGACGTGCCCATGGCACTGCTTGGCGCGGACTTCCTGTGCGCTAATGGGCTCCTGGTCGACGTCAAGCGCAGACGGCTTGTCCAGGCCGAGACGTTCAGCTCGCTCGCTTGTGCGTTGCCCAGCTCAACGAGCGGCTTGCCGAACGATTCGGTTCCGGCCACGTTGGTCTGTACGCTTCCGGCAGCGGACGCATTCACCCGCCTCCTCGCCGGCTTCCCGGCCCTCACGCGGCCCACCTTCTCGGCGGGGGCCGTCAAGCACGGGGTGGCCCATCACATCCCCACCGTCGGGCCACCGGTCTACGCCCGGGCACGCCGCCTCGAGCCGACGAAGCTGGCGGTGGCAAAAGCGGAGATCGCTACCCTGGAGCGACTCGGCATCGTTCGGCGCTCAGAGAGCGCTTGGGCGTCGCCGCTGCACATCGTGCCGAAGCCCGGCGGGGGATGGCGACCGTGCGGGGACTATCGCCGTCTCAATGACGCCACGACTCCCGACCGCTACTCCGTCCCCCACATTCAGGACTTTTCCGCCCGTTTGGCGGGCAGGTCCTTCTTCTCGAAGGTGGACCTCATACGCGGCTACCATCAGGTCCCCGTCAGGCCGGAGGACGTCCCGAAGACGGCGGTCATCACGCCATTCGGACTCTTCGAGTTCCTGCGCATGCCCTTCGGTCTGAAGAATGCGGCTCAGGCGTTCCAGCGACTGATGGACAGCGTCCTGCGCGACTTGGATTTTGTCTACGTCTACCTGGACGATATCCTCGTCGCCAGCGCGTCCCGCGAAGAGCACCTACGCCACCTCCGCACGCTCTTCGAACGCCTGGGCCAGCATGGCCTGATTGTGAACCCCGCAAAGTGCCGGTTCGGCGCCGCCACAATCGATTTTCTGGGGCACCGTGTCACCAGGCACGGCGCCGTCCCCCTGCCGGCCAAGGTGGAGGCGGTGAAGGGGTTTCCGCGCCCCCGCACGATCAGAGGGCTGCAGGAGTTCCTGGGCATGGTGAACTTTTACCATCGGTTCCTGCCCCGTATCGCCCAGCTCCTGCGCCCCCTGCACGAAGCTCTCCGAGGTAAGCCGGGCAAAGGCGACGTTACCTGGACCGAGCAGATGGACACGGCGTTCACGGGCGCGAAGTTCGCCTTGGCTAACGCCACCATGCTCGCGCACCCGGCGCCCGATGCACCGATCGCCCTCACCACCGATGCCTCGGACTACGCGGTGGGCGCGGTGCACGAGCAATGGGTGCGTGGAGCTTGGCAACCGCTGGCGTTCTTTAGCCGGCAGCTTCGCCCGCCCGAACGCCGTTACAGTACCTTCGACCGCGAGTTGCTCGGACTTCACTTGGCGGTCAGGCACTTCCGCCATCTGCTCGAGGGCCGGGCGTTCACTGCCTTCGTCGACCACAAGCCGCTGATCTTCGCGATGGGCAAGGTCACCGAGCCGTGGTCGGCCCGGCAGCAGCGTCACCTCTCGGCCGTGTCCGAGTACACGACGGACATCCAGCACGTCGCGGGGAAGGACAACCCGGTGGCGGATTGCCTTTCCCGGGCCGTCGCCCACGCAGTCCACCTCGGCATCGACTATGCCCGGATGGCAGCGGACCAGGCCGCTGACCCCGACGTCCAGGCCTTACGGACTGCCGTCACGCGCCTCTGCGTCACCGAGGTGCCGTTCGACGGCGCGGGCGCGGCCCTCTTGTGCGACGTCTCCCTCGGGCGTCCTCGCCCCATTGTGCCCGTGGGCTGGCAGCGCCAGGTGTTTGACGCCATCCTCGGCCTGTCCCACCCGGGCGTGAGGGCCTCCCAAAGGCTGATCGCCGACAAGTTCATCTGGCATGGCCTCCGGAAGGCCGTCCGCGGCTGGGCCAGGACGTGCCTCGCGTGCCAGCGCGCCAAGGTGCACCGGCACACCCAGGCCCCGTTGGCCTCGTTCACGGTGCCGGAACGCCGGTTTGACCACGTCCACGTGGACCTGGTGGGACCTCTGCCCCCCTCGCGGGGTTCACCTACGTCCTCACCATGGTGGACCGCACCACCCGGTGGCCGGAGGCCGTGCCCTTGGCGTCGACAACGGCGGCCGATGTCGCGCAGGCTTTCATCGCCACCTGGGTCGCCCGGTTCGGCGCCCCCTCAGACATCTCATCCGACCGCGGCCCCCAGTTCACCTCGGAGCTCTGGGGGGCGGTTGCGCAGGGGCTCGGGGTCCGGCTGCACCGAACCACGGCCTACCACCCCCAGGCTAACGGCCTGTGCGAGCGATTTCACCGCTCATTGAAGGCCGCGCTCCGGGCCACCCTCCGCGACGGCGGCTGGGTCGACAGGCTCCCCTGGGTCCTGCTGGGCCTCCGGACGGCGCCCAAGGAGGACCTGCGCGCATCCGCGGCGGAGTTGGTCTTCGGGCAACCGCTGCGGGTGCCGGGCGAGTTCCTCCCCGACTCCACGGCACCATGGTCCGCGGCACAGCAGCGCTCCGCTCTGCAAGAGACCGCCCAGAGGTTCGCCCCGGTGCCAACGGCATGCCACGGGCACCCACCGACGCACGTCGCCCCGGAGCTTCGCACGGCGGAGTACGTCTTCGTCCGCCACGATGCCCATCGGACACCACTGCGGCCCCCGTACGACGGGCCTTTCCGCGTGCTGGAGACCGGGGCGAAGCACTTCACCCTGGACATCGGCGGTACTCCTGACCGCGTTTCGGTAGACCGCCTCAAGCCGGCCCACCTCGATGTGGACCATCCACCGCCAGTGGCCCGACCCCCACGTCAGGGCCGCCCTCCTGCGGGCGGACCCCCGGCACCGCCCAGCCCCGCCGCCACGGCGCCCCCCGGTCCTGCACCCATCCCAGGGGCAGCCAGGGGCATCCCACCTGGTATCCCTGCACCCCGGACGCCGCCGATCGCCAGGGGGCGCTTCGGCCGGGTCATTCGTCTGCCCCGCAAACTGGCCCTCCAGGTGCGCGGGAATTCTGGGGGGGCGCGTGTGGCGGACACAAAAGCCCACTGGCGTGGTGACATCATTCCACGCACCAAGTGGGCGGTGGCCACGCCCGAGGGGTAGGCGTGGCCTCATGATATATACACCGGGCGACCAGCCCGGAGGAGTTCAGTGTTACAGTGTAGTCTTACAATAAAGACGTTTGTATGTTACCGCTTGTCCGCTTCCTCCTTGCTCACAAGCAGCGCGCGTAACGCCGCGCTTTAATCTTCTATATATTCTATATTTAACATTGTGATATGAAAATAGTTTGCATATTTGTTGTAAATGTAGTTTAAACTCGTGGTTATGTGTTAGAGCGGTGTATTTTGTTAGCAGCGTCGTCTTCAAGGTTTTTTTTTTTTCTAATAACGACATATTCTGTCATTTTAAAACCACCAAAGTGTGTATTCGGTTTCCCCGTTTCATAAAATGTATCGTTTGATACGTATAATGCTTTAAAACTGTTTTTTTTTTTTTTTTTTTAACCTCAGAAGAGATATCAACATTCACCTCAGCGAATGTCAATCGCGGTGTCAGTATTTGATGAACTTATAAAGACTTAGGTGACATAAGTGTGACCAGCATGTGCACGGGATTCTTCCCAGAAGAATGAGGGGTCGCATTAGCTTGTACGACTTAAAATGAGCGAGTTTTGTTTTGACGTTTGGGCCAGTTTTACATGTTGTATCCCTAAGGAATGAAACAAACGTTTTCCTGGCTTACAATTTTATTTGAAGTCACACATACCTCAAAATACACTCACTTATATAGAATTGAACGCTGAATCCGAAAATGTAAGTGAAATTGCCTTGTTGTTTTTTAACATTATCTTCTATATATTCTAAATATATTATATCTGTGCAGTGTCTGTCTTGTGTTGTCACTGAACTACTTCCTCAAACTTTTGTGAAATCGTACTATTCCAACTTGACCCACGGCGGGAGTATGCGCTCTACTGAGTGGCGTTCTAGTTGATGATGTAACTAATGATGGCAGCAGTAGAATGAATTCACAAGTGTACAGAAACATTTTGTCTGCCTATGTACAAGAAAATGCCTCCAAACTCATTGGGCATCCCTTCACCATGCAGCACGACAATGACCCAAAACACACCACCAACCCAACCAAGGAGTTCATCAGGGGAAAAAAGTGGAAGGTTTTAGACTGGCCAAGTCAATCTCTTGATTTAAATCCAACGGAGCATGCATTTGACTTCCTGAAGAGGAGACAAAAGTCAGAAACCCCCAAAACATAACAACAACTGAAAATGGCTGCAGTATGGGTTTGGCAAAGCATCTCAAAGGAAGATACCAATGGGTCACAGGCAGATACCAATGGGAGTTTGGTGATGTAAATGGGTCACAGGCTCGATGCAGTTATTGTATGCAAGGGAGATGTAACCAAATACCAACTATTATATACTTTAAGTTACTTTTCCTTAATCTGTTCCAATATTTATGCTTACCTAAAATGGGGGGACTGAACATAAAAATACTATTGTTCCACAATGCTAAAACATGTATGCGTAGAAATATGAAGAAATATAAGCTGACCTTCTGTCCTCTTGCCTCATATTCATTTTTTGATCTCGAATCTAAATTTCTTGAGTATATAGTAATAATAAATTTCACTTCACTGTTCCAATACTTAAGGAGGGCACCGTACATCAGCAGAAGGTTCAGGACATTAATTTTGATAAATGTTGTTTAAAAGGTTTAGCACAGAAGGACGTCGGCATCATATTCATCCTCGGACACACCATAAACATGCATGGAGGTTCAATTGCGTGGTTCTACTGCCACGTGCTGAACTATTATAAGTACTGCAGCATATGCCACACATTGACCTTAACATGAGATTTCCAAAACAGTGAGACTCGATGTATACTAATTTTCAATCTTCAAGACATACAAACAGCAATGCACTATTAAAATTCCTCACTTTTTGAAAATATAGCTGTTATAACTAAGATTGAAAATTGTCCTGAATAACTTTCTCCAAGACCTGGTGCTTTATTTTACAGCCTTTACCGCTCATACGTGTGTAGTATTACATTAAAACGCATTTGGAAGACAAAACACAAGTTGTGTAGTAGATTGAACTCATGCCAGAGGTAACAGCAAATAATACTGATTTGACATCAGACAAGTCACCATTTTGACCAAAAATAATGGTGTAAATGTCTGCCATTTTGCTTAAAGTTGTACACTGAGAGGCATGAAAATATTGCCTTAATGTCGGAATAAAGATGAAATTACCCTGAGGCATGAAAGTAAAAACAGATAAGAGACTTGAGAACACTCTAAGATTTGAGAAACGGTGCACTTAGTAATTAAAAGGGAAGTCACATGTACTTCCTTTCTCCGCAGCAAGATTTGCCAAATGGCACTCCGCTAATGAAATTACACAAAGGCGCCCGAGCTACCCGGTGCTCGGGCCAGCATTTTTCACACGTCAATTTCAGCCGGTTAATTTCATGAGAAAGAAATGAATGCGGGGCGAGCGCCAGATGTTTGCGAGCCGCGGTAATCAATAACAATTAAATGAAGAGTGGCGGGTGGCGCTCCGGGCCTGACAGCCAGTGCAAGCACGGCGTGTGGGCGCACACGCGGTTCTGGCTAATTACTCCGCTAGTTACTCTCCGCAGAGGCATCTGGATATGGCAGCCAGTGTTGGCTCTCTATCTCCCCAACCCACATCTCCAACCTCTCCCCCTCTCCTCCTAAATACTGTCGGTGCTGGTGGGTTTTTTTGTTTTTTAGCTGCGACGAGCAGCTTTATGAGAGGGCCGCGTTGTTGTTCTTGTTGTTGGGGTGCCTTTTTGAATAGCGCATGCGCATACACTCGGACGTGCGTTGGTATGAGGTAAGACCATCGCGGACTAAAATCGCGATTTGTTTGAAGAAACCAGAATAAATTTAGCAACAAAGACAACATGAATGTTTTCATATCAATCTCGTTTCACAGAACTTGATACAAATTCGGTGTAATTATTGAATAGCGCATGCGCATACACTCGGATGAGCGTTGGTATGAGGTAAGAACATCGCAGACTAAAATCGCGATTTGTTTGAAGAAACCAGAATAAATTTAGGAACAAAGACAACATGAATGTTTTCCTATCAATCTCGTTTCACAGAACTTGATACAAATTCGGTGCAATTATTGAATAGCGCATGCGCATACACTCGGACGTGCGTTGGTATGAGGTAAGAACATCGCGGACTAAAATCGCGATTTGTTTGAAGAAACCAGAATAAATTTAGCAACAAAGACAACATGAATGTTTTCATATCAATCTCGTTTCACAGAACTTGATACAAATTCGGTGTAATTATTGAATAGCGCATGCGCATACACTCGGATGAGCGTTGGTATGAGGTAAGAACATCGCAGACTAAAATCGCGATTTGTTTGAAGAAACCAGAATAAATTTAGGAACAAAGACAACATGAATGTTTTCCTATCAATCTCGTTTCACAGAACTTGATACAAATTCGGTGCAATTATTGAATAGCGCATGCGCATACACTCGGACGTGCGTTGGTATGAGGTAAGAACATCGCGGACTAAAATCGCGATTTGTTTGAAGAAACCAGAATAAATTTAGCAACAAAGACAACATGAATGTTTTCATATCAATCTCGTTTCACAGAACTTGATACAAATTCGGTGTAATTATTGAATAGCACATGCGCATACACTCGGACGTGCGTTGGTATGAGGTAAGAACATCGCGGACTAAAATGGCGTTTTGTTTGAAGAAACCAGAATAAATTTAGCAACAAAGACAACATGAATGTTTTCATATCAATCTCGTTTCACAGAACTTGATACAAATTCGGTGTAATTATTGAATAGCAGATGCGCATACACTCGGACGTGCGTTGGTATGAGGTAAGAACATCGCGGACTAAAATCGCGATTTGTTTGAAGAAACCAGAATAAATTTAGCAACAAAGACAACATGAATGTTTTCCTATCAATCTCGTTTCACAGAACTTGATACAAATTCGGTGTAATTATTGAATAGCGCATGCACATACACTCGGACGTGCGTTGGTATGAGGTAAGAACATCGCGGACTAAAATCGCCATTTGTTTGAAGAAACCAGAATAAATTTAGCAACAAAGACAACATGAATGTTTTCCTATCAATCTCGTTTCACAGAACTTGATACAAATTCGGTGTAATTATTGAATAGCGCATGCACATACACTCGGACGTGCGTTGGTATGAGGTAAGAACATCGCGGACTAAAATCGCGATTTGTTTGAAGAAACCAGAATAAATTTAGCAACAAAGACAACATGAATGTTTTCATATCAATCTCGTTTCACAGAACTTGATACAAATTCGGTGTAATTATTGAATAGCGCATGCGCATACACTCGGACGTGCGTTGGTATGAGGTAAGAACATCGCGGACTAAAATCGCGATTTGTTTGAAGAAACCAGAATAAATTTAGCAACAAAGACAACATGAATGTTTTCATATCAATCTCTTTTCACAGAACTTGATACAAATTAGGTGTAATTATTGAATAGCGCATGCACATACACTCGGAAGTGCGTTGGTATGAGGTAAGAACATCGCGGACTAAAATCGCGATTTGTTTGAAGAAATCAGAATAAATTTAGCAACAAAGACAACATGGATGTTTTCATATGTTACGTGCTCCTCCCCAACCACCTGGTCACGGTGTACCTCCGAGCCCCGAGAGGAGTCATGGCAGAAAAATGTATTCTGTATGTCAAAGATCACTGGTGAAGCCACACCAATTGTTACCAACAAACAAATATTGTATTAAGATCACACAAGAATAACAGTACAACAATAATAGTAATCAAAAGTACAATCAATATATATCCTATGATGGTACCATCAGTTTTGTAACATATAACTCACTGTGCTCCAAGTGAGTGAACCAAGAACATTCCCAATGTCTCTTTCCCTGCTTCAAACCAAATTTGATTCCAGTTTCAAGCTGAAGTCGATCCCGGCTTCAAGCCACAGTCGATCCGCTCCAGCGATCGTCAGCACGATGTCTAATCAAGACCAGAATCCCGTTCGGATGACGGTCACAGTCACGGGGCCAAAGCTGCGTAAAGGCGCCCTCAAGGCGACTGGGAAATCCAAAGGCGCCCTCCAGGCGACTGGGAAATCACACGCTCGGGTATGGACGTTTCACGGCTCACAATCGGCGAACCTCCGATTTACCTTCAAAATCCACGTTACCAACACACACGCCAGATCCTCGTCTGGATGCGGTGAAAACGGCTGAAGCGAAGCAAAGAAACCTTGCACGACACGCAAAGTGCGCGAGTGAAAATGGCCGACGGCCCGTACTCGAGACATAACGGCCCGACGATGATTCTCTTCGGAATCCACTGCCAAAAACCTGACACGCAGGCTGACCTGTCACAGCGATAACAACTCTGTCGCAGGAATCCCTTTCCTGGGAAACCAAAAGTTCACTCGTGACTCTTGCTCGCCAATGTTCGCTCCAGACCGCAAAGCAACTCGGCTTTCTTGTCTGACTCACTCGCTCCGCCTTCTTTTTTTTCCTTCTTCCTCTTCGTCGTCGTCCGGTTCCCGATCCGGTTTCCGGTTTCTTTTAACTCTAACTTTTCACCTTTTGAAAACAGTTCATAAACAATAAACCTTTTGAAAACAATAATAGTACATGGAATCAAAAATGTTTACAGTGGATGAAAACCACAACAACGGAAGTGACGAATCCGTAACACATATCAATCTCCTTTCACAGAACTTCATACAAATTAGGTGTAATTATGCAATAGCGCATGCGCATATACTCGGACGTGCGTTGGTATGAGGTAAGAACATCGCGGACTAAAATCGCAATTTGTTTGAAGAAACCAGAATAAATTTGGAGGTGCATATTGCAATGGATATCCTCATGATTCTACACATCGCAGCTGGTGACCACACTGTGGTCATTTTTCTCTTGTTTTTATTATAGTGGTGGCCTTTCCTTTAAAGTTTTTTTTTTCAGACTTTTTGGATTTTCATTTGTTGTGTCAAAACACAAAATGGCTTGAATGCGTTTGTTACTATGTCATACATGACACCTTTTGGTCAACTCTTTTGTTTGCTAATTAGCAATTATTATGGAGGTGTAAAGCAGGCATACATGGTCCCAATGGCTGTTCACTTGTAGTTTTGATTTTTTGTATTCCCCAATAGATAATCGTTGTACAAAAAAGTATTCATGATATTATGAGGCACGTGCTTCCTATTTACAAAGTTATTTATATCTAAGAGTAATGTAAAGCCATTCATTTTGAAAACAGCAAAATAGAATGATAATTACCATGCAATTAATGTTAATTAAGTAAAAAGAAGGTACCTTTCTTGCAAGGGATTGCATGAAGTAACAACTTCTTAGTTAAAAACATACACAGCACCTTCAGAAAGTATTCAAACTCCTTGATCTTTTTCACATTTTGTTGTGTTCATTAAGTGATGAACAGATTAAGAAATCATTATTTGTCCACTAATTAAAAACATTTTAGTACTTTTCTTGGAGGTGAGGACTGAATTTGGTTGTAAAAGATATGGACCAACTTATATCCACTCATCCCAACTCTCTCTTCCTCATATGTGGCGACTTCAACTGTCATCCTTACAGTTGGCTGGGTGTGGGTACCTCTTGCACCAGCTACGGCACCTCAGAAAAGGACTTCTGTGACTCATTGGGACTGACACAATCTGTCAATTTCCCGACCGCGATCCCAGTCAACAGAGCATCTTCTCTTCGAGACTTGGTTATGACTAACTTCCCTGCAAATGTCTGCTGCTCTTCTTCTGCTCCAATCGCTTCATCTGATCATTTCCTTCTTAAAGTGGACATCTCTCTGGCCATTTTCAGAGAGCCTCCTCAGCATCGACGAGTCTGGCATTTCACGCAGGCCGACTGGCACAGTCTTCAAGCAGCCATCAATCATCTGGAATGGTCTCCGATCTCTACGGCCTCTGACATCAACTCTTCCTGGGAATTCTTCCAAAGTAAACTGCTCTCTCTCATGCACAGATTTATCCCCTCTTGTCTTCAGTTGACACACCCTTTCCCCCCACCCCCCCCCCCCCCCATCCATGGCACACTGAATCTTGTGGTGAGGCAGTTGCTCTGAAACAACTTGCCTTAGCCTCATGGAAGGCAAATCCAACAGAAGGCAATCTCAGTTCCATTCACAAAGCTCGGAACAAGTGTGTCTACCCTCAGGAGAGCAAAGAAACAATACCTCTATAATCTCAAGACTGAACTCTCAAACCTGTCTCCCTCCTCCAAATACTGGTGGCGTCTGGTCAAATCTGTTTCTGGTGTTTGTTCCCCTTCCCCTCCCTCACCTCAAACGGCTACACAGCTGACTGCACGTGAAAAAGCTGAATGCCTAAACTCCAAGTAGCCTCCAAATCTTGTGTCCCAAACATGTCTCTCTCTGTACCTACCTTACCCAGTCGTACGTAGCTGCCCCTGGACTCTGCGTCCTGCTCTCCTGACAAGGTGGAGAAGTTTGTGTCAAACCTCGACTCTGATTCTGCAACTGGACCCAGACGGCAGCAGCCCACGGGTCCGAAAATCCTGCTCTGTCACTCTTTCACTCCCTCTCTCTGCTCTCTTCACCCTCTCTTTTGCTCAAGATCATCTGCCATCATCTTGGAAATCAGCCAACATCACCACTTTACACAAAAGAGGTGCAACAACAGATACTTGCAACTACAGACCAAACAGTCTGCTCCCAATTATCAGCAAAGTCATGGAATCCATCATTGCTTCAGATATTAAATCCTTCCTCTTCTCCAATGGCTTGATCTCTGATCATCAATTTGGATTCAGACCAGGTCACTCTACTCTGGCCTTGCTGCTTCTGCTGTCACAACAATGGATGGAAGTCCTCAATGCCAAATAGTAAATTAAAGCCGTCTCCCTTGACATATCACGTGCCTTCGATACGGCCTGGCACCCCATCCTGCTCACCAACCTCTCCTCCTATGGTATCCATGAAAACCTCCACGCATGGCTTGCAGACTTCCTCACCAGTCACAGTCAACGTGTGGCCCTGAGTGGAATTCTCTCATCTCCCCTTCCTGTTCAGGCTGGAGTTCCTCAAGGCAGTGTTCTGGGCCCTGTGCTTTTTCTGGTCTTCATCAATTAATCTGTCCGACTCTTTGGAAAATCCTCTCTAGCTCTTTGCTGATGACTCCACTCTCTGCCGCTCCATACCTCATCCCTCAGATCGGTAGTCTGCAGGCTCCTCACTCTCCGCAGACCTGGACAAAATCACAAACTGGTCAAACAAGTGGAACACATCTTTCAATCCTGACAAATCTCACACTCTCACTGTCTCTCCTTTTGAGGAGACAAAACTTTCAAAACATTCAAAACGGCAAAACTTTCAAAACGGAAGTCTGCTTTCAAAACAAAACAAAACAAAAAATATATATATATATATGTATGTATAAGTATTTTTTTTTCTTTTCGTAAATACTAATTTCCCCCGCACATTAAACAAGAAAGAGCAATCAGAGATTGCAGACCCTCGCCAGGGAGCCAGGATGTGTTTTTAGTGGTTTTAAAGATTTTTGTGTTAAAACAAACATGGCGGCTGAACCACGTGACCGATGACGTCATCATTATATATTTTTTCCTCCACCAATTTATCCATGGATGACTCTCAATCAATTTCATCTTGATCAGTTGAAGGTTTGTACTTCTCGAATGATGATGTCATAATGGAGGCACCTATGACATCATTAACATATGTTATTCCCCATGAAGAGTTCTTTACAATGCGCCATGGCCTTATTTTTTTCCTATTCAGCACTTTCGGAAATATAGAGGTACAAAGTTTTTCGGTTTTTCCAAGATGGCGCCCGTACAACGTGACCTTTGACGCCATAATTATCATTTTAAAATTCTACAGGTGGAGGTGCACTGGTGAAAATTTCCTGTCAATCGGACCAACGGTTGCAGAAAAAAATCATATATAGTCTGTGCGGACAAACAAACAAACAAACAAACAGACTCAAAAGCAATACCCTCTCCTCTGGCGAAGGTAATAAATCCATATTAGTTATGACGGGGCTTCCGTAAGTAAATCTTTTATATTATGAAATTGTGTTGTGAACTGTAATATGAAGATTGGAGATCGCCCATAGGCCCAAAGGATGGAGGGGTTATAATTGGTTCCTCCTATGAACATAAGGGTAGTACAGCATGCACACGAGATTTTTTGAATCTCTTATTTTCTGTTGTTTGGCATTTTCGACGAGCTATGGAATGTCCCTTCTTTTCTAGTTTGCCACATGGCACATACCATATAAAGGGGCCTTTGCTATGCCCTGGCATTTTTCGCAAGAATACAATTATAATTTATTGTCTCCGAGAATCATTGCATGTTTCAGGGGGGAACAGATATTCAGTATTAGCCTTTTAAATGCACTGGAAACAATTGTGAAATGTCAAAATCATCATACGTCTTCACAGCAAATATGTCGCGGCATATTTCTTAACAGCAAATATATATATATATTTAAATTCAGGAGTGCTCAAAGCAGTGTTCTGTTGCTTTATACACTGCCCAGGTTCAATTTTAGGGGGTAGGGAAGGGGAGGGGGGAGGGGAGGGAGGAGAGAAGGGGGGAGAAGGGGGGGAAGAAAAGGGAGGGGAGAAAAGGGTTGGGGGAGAAAGGGGAGGATCACACACAGGGGAGAGGGGGGAGTGGGAGGATCACACACAGGGGAGAGGGGGAGAGGGGGGGGAGGTGGAGGATCATGCACGGGGGGTTGGGGAGGAGGAGAGGATCACGACATTCATTGGTGGTCTCATTCTGTTTCCTCATGCTTTTATACATTTTGGAAATGGCAGTTCCAAAGGCGACATGTAAGCTACCATGAGTAACTGGCAATACCTAAACCAAACTCCGCCCTCTCCCCACATGCAGCTGAACCAAAGAATTGCAACTTTTTGTTATGACTATGTCTTAGGAATGAAATATTTTATTGTGACCACTGTATAAAGAATACAGTTCAAATGGAAAAGTCCCTGGGAAAAAGTCTTGGGGGCGGTGTATAAGGGCACTCACTGCATTACACGCTTATATCCAGCCAAAACCAAAATAAAAAATTACTTTCCGCTACAGCATACAAAATTACATTTTTTAAATTGAAGATTTCAAATTAACTTCTTTAAAGTGTACGTGCACATAACTTCTAAAACAAGCATTCTGAGTATTGCGCTGCAATACATGTCCCCTACCAAAGTTCAAAGTGCCATAACCTTGTCAAAAATGATCGAATATGCAAATTTATGCACAGTTGATGCTGGTTCTCAAACTTGATCTGAGGTATGCTGAGACACGTGTATTACGCCTCGCCTCGTTGATAAGCCCCCCAAGGTCGCTCCGTGGAGCGACCTGCACGTATTGCACTGTGTGAATTATATAAATTATAACCAACTCATGGTCTGAGATACTAGCGATTCAAGAGATATCCATTTAAAAAAAAAAAATTCGTTTAATTAACGATTTCTGCCAAACCACGTGCCCTATCGCAAATTCCAAAAAGACATTTTAGTAGACTGACATGCTGAACAGATCTGTGAAGTTTCCCCTCGAGTGGATCAAAAATGAGGGAGGAGCTAGGTTTTAAAGGTTCATGCTTAAAAACGTCATCTCTGAAACCATGTGATGCATGACGTCATGCTCGCTGACTTTTTTGTTCGTCATGGGTATGCGATTCTGCCTGCAAAGTTTGGCCTCGATCTGTGCAGCCGTTGCAGAGAAAAAGGGGTTTTCGTGTTTTCACGAAAAACAATATGGCGGCCGAACCACGTGACCTGTGACGTCATAATTACTATGAAAATATTCTACAGACCGAGTCCATCATATGGTGAAAATTTTATCTCAATCGGTCCTATTATTGCAGAGAAATTGGTTTTTAAAGGAAATTAAAACTTAAAATGGCACTGAGTTAAGGATCATCAGAATTATCAGAATTACCAAAGTTCAAAGTGCCATAACTTTGTCAAAAATGATCGAAACGTCGTGAAGTTCGAACTTGATCTGTAACTTATCATGAGGAAACCATGTGCCAAGTTTGAAATCAGTAGCTTTAAGCGTTTAGAAACAAAGTCTGGAAAACTGTTTTTTGCGTGACGGACTGAGCGCACACTGAAAATTTTAGGACTGACAGACGGAGGGATGGCGTGCAAACCTATATTCCCCTCCGGTGTACACCGGTAGGGGACAAATAAGAAATAAAAATATCTCTCAGCAACTTCCCTCTCTGTTTATTTATTTATTTCACATATGTGACTTGCACGTCCATGCACACGTGAAATACAGTTTGTTTATTAGTCTCCTACCGGTGTACACCGGAGGGGACTATAGGTTTGCACGCCGTCCCTCCGTCCGTCAGTCTGTCGGTCTGTCAGTCTGTCAGTCTGTCAGTCTGTTAGTCCGTCACGCAAAGAACAGTTTTCCGGACCTTTTTTCTAAACGCTTAACGCTAAAGATTTCAAACTTGGCACATGGTTTCCTCATGATAAGTTACAGATCAAGTTCGAACTTCACGACGTTTCGATCATTTTTGACAAAGTTATGGCACTTTGAACTTTGGGAATTCTGATAATTCTGATGATCCTTAACTCAGTGCCATTTTAAGTTTTAATTTCCTTTAAAAACCAATTTCTCTGCAATAATAGGACCAATTGAGATCAAATTTTCACCGTAGGGGGGACTCGGTCTGTAGAATATTTTAATGGTAATTATGACGTCACAGGTCACGTGTTTCGGCCGCCATATTGTTTTTCGTGAAAACACGAAAACCCCTTTTTCTCTGCAACGGCTGAACAGATCGAGGCCAAACTTTGCAGGCAGAATCGCATACCCATGACGAACAAAAAAAGTCAGGGAGCATGACGTTATGCGCCACATGGTTTCAGAGTTATGACGTTTTTAAGCATGAACCTTTAAAACCGAGCTCCTCCCTCATTTTTGATCCAATCGAGGGGAAACTTCACAGATCTGTTCAGCACTGAAATGTCCTTTTGGAATATGCCATAGGGCACGTGGTTTGGCAGATATCGTTAATTAAACGAAAATATTTTTAAAATGGATATCTCTTGTTTATTCTAGAGTTCTCCTCAAGCCGCACCGCTCGCCCTCAGCCTCGTCTCGCGAACGTCAACAGCGCGACACAGCGCGCGCTTTCCGGAGGGGTGGAGCCAAGCCGAGCAGCATATATATACACATCGATCATTGATCGTGAACCGGAAAATATAATAAATTACTGATATTCTTGCGAACGTCAACAGCGCGACACAGCGCACACTTTCGTGAGGGGCGGAGCCAAGCCGAGCAACATATTGATATATATACACATCGATCATTGATCGTGAACCGGAAAATATAATAAGTTACTGATATTTAGCGACTCAAAAGGTTCTTTATCAACAACTTATTTTCTCGTGCTTCTGCTGACCTGTCTGCAAAGTGTATAAATCGAAGTCCCGAGTGCGAATCACAGGTGAGCCCGTCCTGAGGTAATTAGCGATTGGGAACGATTCAGAACCTGTGGGTAAATAACCCTTGGTAATTTCCCCAACAGTTTTCCGGACGACAGACTGCCGGTAGGGGACGTGTATTGCAGCGCAATACTCAGAATGCTTGTTAATCCTGTACTTGCACACGATCCAGCCTTCAAAACTCGTGCGAAAACCAAAAGTTTTTTTGTTTTTTTTTAAATAAAAGACCACGATTTTCTTTCCTCTGCATTATGAAAACGCATCTTCTTTGGGCGGAGTATAATAGACAGCTTCTGCAATCGCTCTGAATGAAACGGGCATTACCTTGTTTCCTTTGCACAAGTTGTAATCAAAATGTACCTTTGTTTCTTCAAAAGGTAAGTTGTTATGACAGAAGACACGTTGATTCAGTCTTAAAATAGACACCAGAGGCAGTGCCGGGTTAAGCCTCGGCTGGCCCTAAGGCACATTTTGAAATTTTAGAGAATGGCCTGAACAATTTAAATTAGATCTCGGGCTCATGGAAATGGCCCCCAGACAAAAGATGCCCTGATTCATGAACAAAATATTTAATACAAAAAAAGACAAATATTTAATGTGAAAAGAAACTACTTTCAAACTAGCTTAGTCTATACAATTTGCAGTGTATGAATATATGCATGACAAAACACGCACAGATTTGGCACTTTGCTTTACAGTATTACTAGACCTTAGATTGTAATCTTGCGCGCGTTTACAACTTTTTGTGGCCCGAATTTTTGGCTGGCCCTAAGGCACATGCTTTGTCTGCCTAATGGTTAATCCGGCTGTGACCAGAGGCCTATGGAGCCTCAGAGGTATGCAAGGCAAACAAAATGGTAGAGATTTGTTTTTGAAGCCCCTCCCAGAATGGGTGGAGCTGCTCCCTCGACGGGTGAAACCGCTCCCTCAATGGGTGAAGCAACTCCCTCGACGGGTGAAACCGCTCCCTCAATGGGTGAAGCAACTCCCTCGATGGGTGAAGCCACACCCATGAATGGACAGACAAACAGATTCACTGAAGCAAAATACAATAGAGACTAGTTGGGGCACCCATGGGAATCCCACGGGCATGGACGTGTGTGACATTTGGACATGTTGATTTAGATGCTGCACATTGTGGCGGGCACAAGGGGCAATAATTCCGCGCACCAGTGGGTGGCGCGAGCGTCCAGGCGGGGAACGAAAACGCATGCCCCGCCTTTCGACCGATCGGCCACGCCCGGGGACAAAGCGTGGCCTCGGGACATATATGCGGGCTCTAAGCTCGAGCCCGCCCAGTGCTGAAGAGCGAGCTCTTAAAAAAGACTCTTTGTTTGTACCAACGCGTTGTGGCCTACCTCGCTGGCAATGGAGTCGTGTGTGCACAGCATCACAACATTCAGTTTTCCAAAATGCTTGCTGCAAATTCATCAGATCCAGAAATGATGTAATCAATACAATTTATTTACTTCACATAATATGTGACCTCTCACTCCTCTCCATCCTCCTTACTCATCCTCAACCCCTCCTCACTCTGCCTCAACCCCTCCTCACTCATCCTCAACCCCTCCTCACTCATCCTCAACCCCTCCTCACTCATCCTCAACCCCTCCTCACTCATCCTCAACCCCTCCTCACTCATCCTCAACCCCCCCTCACTCATCCCCAACCCCACCTAACTCATCCCCAACCCCTCACACTCCTCTCCAACTCCTCACACTCCTCTCCATCCTCCTTACTCATCCTCAACCCCTCCTCACTCATCCTCAACCCCTCCTCACTCATCCTCAACCCCTCCTCACTCATCCTCAACCCCCCCTCACTCATCCCCAACCCCACCTAACTCATCCCCAACCCCTCACACTCCTCTCCAACTCCTCTCACTCCTCTCCATCCTCCTTACTCATCCTCAACCCCTCCTCACTCTGCCTCAACCCCTCCTCACTCATCCTCAACCCCTCCTCACTCATCCTCAACCCCTCCTCACTCATCCTCAACCCCCCTCACTCATCCCCAACCCCACCTAACTCATCCCCAACCCCTCACACTCCTCTCCAACTCCTCACACTCCTCTCCACCGCTCACACTCCTCTCCAATCCCTCACACTCCTCTCCAATCCCTCACACTCCTCTCCAATCCCTCACACTCCTCTCCAATCCCTCACTCCTCTCCCACCCCTCAATCTCCTCTCCAATCCCTCACTCCTCTCCAATCCCTCACTCCTCTCCAATCCCTCACTCCTCTCCAATCCCTCACTCCTCTCCAATCCCTCACTCCTCTCCAATCCCTCACTCCTCTCCAATCCCTCACTCCTCTCCAATTCCTCACTCCTATCCAAATCCTCACTCCTCTCCAATCCCTCACTCCTATCCAAATCCTCACTCCTCTCCAATCCCTAACTCGTCTCCAACCCCTCACTGCACACACTGCACAGGGGAAAGCATTGCACACAGGGGAGCAAGGTAAAGGATGACACACAGTGGAAAGGGATAAAGGATCACATACAGGGGAGAGGCAGGGAGCATAAGGTGAAAAGTGAAACTTATACCTTCACCTGATTTGACTTGACTTGAGAGAATGGAGGGTGGAGAACCTGCCTTGACTCTCCTTCATTTTAAAACTTGAAAGCATTGAAAACACTTCGCTTTACAAAGTAAAAATAGATTAAAACCACACTTTATTAATAAATATTGTATTCCATAGTTAGTCTACATTAGTATGTACATTTATTGAAGTACTGTATTGTTTAATTCCATAGTTGGAAAAGAGTTGACTTGTCTTAAACAAACTCTGTATATACACCCCAGGAATATGGAAAAATATAATTGGACTACGGTTTGATCCCAAACTTCAGTATTCAGTCGCTGTAGTTTTACGAAGTAATAATATAATGTAGGAGTTGCGGACAACAAGAGGGTAAAAACTACTTGACTTGTTCAAGGCTCCTTTATTTCCACAGAACTAAAACCCGACCGGAACTCATGTCTTTTTATATCCCCCATGATTTCCGCCCGATCCTCTTAAAGGGGCGTGGCTCCAACACCCGAGCGCACGCCACGCCCATACCATCAATAGACCCACTGGTTCCGTGCCAGTGAATTTTGCCTCTATGGGGTATCCCCCACAATAAATAACTCAGTCCTAGTAGGGAACGTTCTCTCCTTTCCTTCTCTTTCCCCTCTCTCATCTCCCCGTCCCAACATCTCGTCCGTCCAGACATTCAAAATGGCTGTTAGAATACATTTCGCCGATTTCCTCAACTTTAGCTGAAACTGACACTTAAACCATCTTAGTGACAACAAAAAATGAATTCAGATGGTGAATTAGAGTCGAGATAAAGCCGTGAGGGAGTCTCAATGGACTTTATGTTACAGGCCTTCATTTCATTTAAAATGCATTTTGTTCTATAAGCGATAACTTTCATCCAATTTTCTTCCCGTATTTTGCAACCGAATCTAAAACCATCTTAGCGACCATGGAAAATGAAATCAGATATAGAATTTAATTAAAAGTGTGAGAGTGAGAAAGCACAAGCCTAACAAAATAGGCCTCAAAGCTATGTGGAGCAAACAAAATGGTTTTGGTTTTTTGAAGCACCTCCCAGAACGGGTGTAGCCACTCCCTCAACGAGGAAAAGCCACACCCATGAAAGGACAGACTCACTCACCTCAGCAGAATATAATAGTGATATAGATTGCACTCAATTTCCAATCCATCTCACAAATTCATCCTCTTGAAAATTCAAAAAATTTCGTGTGCATGCTGTACTAACCTTGTGTTCCTAGGAGGAACCAAGTAATTCTTGAGAAATGTTCATATAAAGTGGTGCCCAACATATATTGGTTAAAACCCGTCAGTACATATATTCCCTTAAATTAAACAGATGACAAGGGTGAAGATAATAAACGGGAAGTTAAACCGACATTCAAACTATCAATCGATGGACAATGAGCGACTCGTTTGGTGAATGCAGAACTTTTAATTGCAATATCAAATTGTGGAAAACGTCATTTTACAGCTCAATATTGGTGGTGTTGAATCATACAAAACTCAGCTCGATTCATCGCGTGAAAACGCCGAATTACAATAATGACGCTGAAAATGTTTACGCATAATTACGTTTTACATACGAATAAAATGAATTTGTTCATCGTACAAGACTTGATTCAAGACAATATAAAAGACTTGATAAAAAAGTAGGAGGAATTTTTTTTTTTTGGACCCAGATGGGACTCGAGCTGACAATCCCCAGCTCCAGCGACAGATGCCATTCGGCCATTGGGCACGTTAGATTGTTGCAATTATAGAGTAAAATGGGTATCATAGTAAAAGTAGTAGTAGTCGTAGTAGTAAATGGTTTTATTCCACTGATCATAAACATTCAGACATAAAAGAAGACAGAAATGGCAGCAAAATAGTACATTGTAATGTAATTAAATAGTGTACTAGTTAACATGCTGAAAATTGGCATTATAACAAAAGACAGACAAAGTCACAAACAGATTTGATAACTACAAGTCAAAGCGATGAAATCATCCACATTATGCATGTGACAGTGTAAACAATTAAAAAAGGAAAAAACATTGAAGAGTTTCATGGCAACACATACTTTTTTTGAATACTGAATCGAGGCTCGTGAAAGAGCTGACATTTATTTCACAAACAAATCAAACAGACAAACAAAATATATAAAAAGAGGGATCAGAAGACATGATGGGGAGAGAAGGTGAAGCACACAAACACAACATTTGAGAGCAGGGAGATGTGTGGGAGGGAGAGAGCTTGGGGGGAGGAGGCGTGGGAAGGGGGAGGGGGGGGGTGGGAGAAGTATAAAACACAAGGACACCAAGGACTTCCAGGACAGAAGTTGGTATTTCAAATAAGTGGATTTGGGGTGAAATTAGCGGGGGTAGAAAAGATCAAGGTTTTGGATGGGGGAAGATAAGAGATGGTGGTGAACAGCTGTTTTAAAGACCTGGAAGGTGGAGTGGGATTGAAGAGAGTGAGGGAGTTTGTTCCAGAGGCGGGAGAAAAGAGGAATGAAGGAGTGAATGTGAGCAGAGAGTCTTGATTTTGGCAGTTTAACCATAAGAGGGTTGCAGGCAGATCTTGTGCGACCTGTAGGAATATTTGGGGGACAGAGCCCAGAGAGAGCTGGGGGGGGGGGGGGGGGGAAGGCCAGAGAGGAGTCGGTAGAAGACACTAAGTGTCGAATAACAAGAAATGCAAACAAATTTCATTATAAAATACCATGACCATAAGGCAGGACAAACTAAAGGAGGATAAATACAGCAAAAAGCAAGGGAAGGATTAAAGAATAGGTGCGTCAGAATCAGCAAGATATATTAAAAAGATATACATGTAATTACTTTTACTGAAAAAATGTTAAAAGAGGACATCATTAAAAAATAAAATAAAAAGGGAGTACAATGTATATTATTCACTCAGAATCTTAAAGTATGGTTTGGCACTGATTTTGTACCTTTGGGTTTTACATGTGATTTGTGAGAGTTGAGATGAATTTCTGAGACAGTATGGTGTCCTATCCTACCTGAGATCTGGAAGCCAATGTCGAAACTCATTAGACGATAGCAATTGTATATAAAGGGTGTAAAGTGTGTATATATGGATTGGCATGATTGTTAGAAGGATTTCGACTGATAAGCAAAAATATGGCACTTAGGTGGAATTTGTTTTGAACGCCATTAAGTAGACGTATTGGTCGATGTTTCAAACTAGTTTCAGCTAGTTTAAATGTATAACCTTTGGGATATGAGTGCCAACACATTTCGGATGGACGGACGGACGGACGGACAGGTTGACAGACACCAACGATTCGAGGGTTTTCTTCATAAAACTCAAGAATGCAGAAACTGACGTTGATGTAATGTGGAACATATTACCTCGACGTACAAAGCATTTACTTCTGAAATTTGCAGCCGATTTCATCCAGTAGAAGCCGAGAGATGAATTTTCAGTCCGTGTTAAAGTTGCATACAGAGAAACCGTTCCATGTAAAGAGAGGTGCGCTTTGTGCCTCCCTTGACACAGTGCCCAGATAAAGTCCACACCCCCTTTCAAATTTTTTTTTACCGTTTGTTGCCTTACAGCCTGGAATTAAAATGCATTAAATTAGACTTTTTCTCCTTTTATTTACACATCGTAACCCACAACTTCCAAGTCAAAAACCAATTCTACAAATTTCATAATGTTAATTTAAAAATACAAAACTCGATATTTTGGTTGGTTAAGTGTCCACGCCCCCTTATAATAGCAATTGTAAACTAGAACGGCACTCAGTAGAGAGCATACCTCCACCAGGTGAACAGCTTACGTTTTGTACCCCAGAGTAGACCAGAAAATCACAATACAGAATCACATTTCATCAAAATCATCCGTCCACCACTTTTTGAGATATCCTGCTATGTATTGTTTTTGGCCCTATCTCCCAATGGTGAAGAATCACTTAAAAAATTCTACAAGCTGGATCCGGAGCTGTGTGTGCAATGTGTCTTCACCAAAATTGAATCGACTCTTCCTTGTCACACACACAACCTGTCCACCAAGTTTCGTCCAAATCCATCCCTAACTTTTTGAGATATCCTGCTATATGTTGGTTTTAGCCCTATCACTCAATGGTGAAGAATCACTTTTAAAATTCTAGAAGCCAGATCCGAATCTGGATCTTCACCAAATTCTAACCAGTTAGTCCTTGTTACAAACGTTACCTCTGCCAAATTTCGTCCAAATAAGTCAACAACTTTTTGAGATATCTTCTTCAAAAACAAATGGACAAACATACAGAAAAACAGGTGTGAAAACATAACCTCCATCCACCTTTGGTGGCGGAGGTACCAAAAAAGAGAAATCACAGATTGCAGACCCTCACCAGAACACGTTTTTAGTGTTTTTTAAGGCTTCTGTGTTAAAACAAATATGGCCGCCGAACCACGTGACCGATGCCGTCATCATATATTTTTTTCTCCACCAATTTATCCATAGATAACGCTCAAGAAATTTCATCTTGATCGGATGAAGTTTTGTACTTGTTGAATTATGACGTCATAATGGAGGAACCTATGACATCATCATTAACATGTTATTACGCATGGAGAGTTCTTTACAATGAGCCATATCTCAACTTTTTCTATGCAGCGCTTTCGGAGATATAGAGGTGCATTTTTTTTCGGTTTTGCCATGATGGTGCCCATACTACAATTACTATGATACAATTATGACATCATAATTATCATAAAAAAATTATACAGGAGGTGCGCCTATGGTGATTTCCTGTCAAATGGACCAACGGTTGCAGAAATATCCTGTCAAATGGACCCACTGTTGCAGAGAAAATCTTATTTATTCTGTGCAGACAAACAAACAAACAGACAGACAAATGAAAAATCACTCACAGAGCGACACTTGGCAAAAGAGAACAAAGTAGAATGGCACTCAAAGAGCATCTTTTGACCTCACAAATAATTGGTGTTTGAATTCTGTGACCTGATATGCAAATGGTCTCTAAATTTTAAGTCAATCGGATGAAAATTGACAATTTTAGAAATTCGGCCAATTTGGAACTTTTGGCCTTTGCTGATCTAGTCGCTGGTTGAATTCAGTTCGTCGATATGAAAATCCAATTGAAATTTCAAGTCAATCGGATGAAAATTGAGGATTTTAGAAATTTGAAATGGTTGTTGACCTTTTTTTTTTGTTTGTTTGTTTTTTTGTATACAAGATCGAGGCTCGTGAAAGAGCGAACATTAATCACACAGAAAGACAAACAGACACATAAAACAAATAACATCGGGAGCGGTAGACAAGATGGGGAGAGAGGGGGAAGGACACAAACACAACATTTGAGAGCAGGGACCGAGAGACATGGAGACATCGAGAGATCTGTGGGAGGGAGAGGGCTTTGGGGGGGAGGCATGTGAAGGGGGGGAGGCATGTGAAGGGGGGGGGGGGTGGGAGAGGTATAAACATATGGACACTGCCAGGATTTCCAGGAAAGAAGTTGGAATTTCAAACAAGGTGGATCTGGGGTGAATTAGTGGGGGTAGAAAAGATCAAGGTTATGGATGGGGGAAGACAAGAGATGGTGGTGAACAGCTGTTTTAAAGACCTGGAGGGAGGAGAGGGATTGAAGGGAGTGTGGGAGTTTGTTCCACAGGCGGGAGAAAAGAGGAATGAAAGAGTGAAGGTGAGCAGAGAGCCGAGATTTTGGCAGTTTAACCATCAGAGGGTTGCTGGCAGATCTTGTGCGACCTGTAGGAATATTTGGGGGACAGAGCACAGAGAGAGCTGGGGGAGCAAGGCCGGAGAGGAGTCGGTAGAAGACAGAAAGGCCACCTACCTGCCTGCGGTGAGTGAGTGAAAGGCCCTCAGAGATAGCTTCATCGCGGGAGATTCCAATCATTTTGAAAGCTTTGGATTCAACAGCGTGAAGCCGAGCCAGGTGTGAGGCAGGAGCACCAGCCCATAGGGGAGAACAGTATTCCATTGAGCTGCGGATGAAAGCCTTGTATGTGGTGAGGAGCTCAGGTGTGCCGAGGAAGGACTTCGCACGACGGAGGATGCCCAGTCGGCGACTGGCTTTGGAGGCCAGCTTGGAAATGTGGTTTTCCCAGGAAAGATCATGGCAGATAGTGAGACCCAAAAGCTTGAGTGACAGAACTTCTTGGAGAGGATTGTTGAGAAAGTAGATGGGAGGGTTGTCCAGTCGATCTTTTCGGAGAGACATAGTAAGAGAGTGAGTGAGACCTTTGGCCTAATGTTGACTTTTTGACCTCAAAAATAGATACGATTTTGTCGGACCACAAACTCTACCATTTGGTGAAGTTTCATGAAGATCGGTTTAAAATTGTGACCTGTAGGCAAGTATAAGTGAGCGGACACACACACGCAGACACACACGCTGATACACACGTTTATACACAGGACACACACACACACACACGCACACGGACACAAACACACACGCGGACACACACACACACACACACACACACACACACACACACACACACACACACACACACACGTGGACACACACACGCACACGGATACACACACGCACGCGGGCACACACACGCACGCGGACACACACACGCACGCGGACACACACACGCACGCGGACACACACATACACATGCAGACACACACACACACACACGCGGACAGACACACGCATGGTGTTGTTTGACATGCTGAGGTTCAAGGTTGAGGATATTTTTTGCCTCATCTCCTTGGCCCAGAGATTTGATGTGTCTTTCCAGACAGCTGGGGAACTTGACGAGTTCTGGGTGAGGTGGACTGCCATTCGCTGAGCTGGGTCTCTGGCTGACTGGGTGGTCGAGGCCCTCTCTGACAATGAGACAATCTCTGGCCATTCTCAGAGAACCTCCTCAGTGTCGACGTGTCTGGCATTTCACTCAGGCTGACTGGCATGGTCCTCAGGCTGACTGGCATGGTCCTCAAGCAGCTATCAATCATCTGGACTGGTCTCCCATCTCTAATGCCTCTGACATCAACTCATCCTGGGAATTCTTCCAAAGAAAATTTCTCTCTCTCTCATGCACAGATTTATCCCATCTCGTCTTCAGTTGTCATACCCTTCCTCCCATCCATGGTACACAGAATCTTGTGGTGAGGCAGTTGCCCTGAAACAACTTTCCTTCACCTCCTGGAAGGCAAATCCAACGGAAGGCAACAATATCACTCAACTCCCAAGACTGAACTCTCAAACCTGTCGCCTTCCTCCAAAACCTGTTGGCGTCTGGTCAGATCTGTCTCTGGTGTTTGTTCCCCTTACATCCCCCTCCGTTACCTCAAACGGCTACAGCTGACTCCGCATGTGAAAAAGCTGAATGCCTCAACTCTGTGTTTGCCTCAAACCCATCTCTCTCTGTAACCACCTTACCCAGTCGAACCCAGCTGCTCCTGGATTCTGTGTCCTTCTCTCCTGACAAGGTGGAGAAGTTTCTGCCAAACCTCAACACTGATTCTGCAACTGCACCAGATGGCATCAGCCCACGGGTCCTAAAAATCCTGCTCTTCCGCTCTATCTCACCCTCTCTCTGTTCTCTTCACCCTCTCTTTTGCTCAAGGTAATCTGCCATCAGCTTGGAAATCAGCCAACATTTTTTTTTTCTTTTTTTTTTGTATACAAGATCAAGGCTCGTGAAAGAGCGAACATTAATCACACAGAAAGACAAACCGACACATAAAACATATAACATCGGGAGCGGTAGACAAGATGGGGAGAGAGGGGGAAGGACACAAACACAACATTTGAGAGCAGGGACCGAGAGACATGGAGACATCGAGAGATCTGAGAGAGGGCGAGGGCTTTGGGGGGGGGGGGGGCATGGGAAGGGGGCGGTGGGAGAGGTATAAAACATATGGACACTGCCAGGACTTCCAGGAAAGAAGTTGGAATTTCAAACAAGGTGGATCTGGGGTGAATTAGCGGGGGTAGAAAAGATCAAGGTTTTGGATGGGGGAAGATAAGAGATGGTGGTGAACAGCTGTTTTAAAGACCTGGAGGGAGGAGTGGGATTGAAGGGAGTGAGGGAGTTTGTTCCAGAGGCGGGAGAAAAGAGGGATGAAAGAGTGAAGGTGAGCAGAGAGCCGAGATTTCGGCAGTTTAACCATCAGAGGGTTGCTGGCAGATCTTGTGCGACCTGTCGGAATATTTGGGGGACAGAGCACAGAGAGAGCTGGGGGTGCAAGGCCGGAGAGGAGTCGGTAGAAGACAGAAAGACCACCTACCTGCCTGCGGTGAGTGAGTGAAAGGCCCTCAGAGATAGCTTCATCGCGGGAGATTCCAATAATTCTGAAAGCTTTGGTTTCAACAGCGTGAAGCCGAGCTAGGTGTGAGGCAGGAACACCGGCCCATAGGGGAGAACAGTATTCCATTGAGCTGCGGATGAAAGCCTTGTATGTGGTGAGGAGCTCAGGTGTGCCGAGGAAGGACTTCGCACGACGGAGGATGCCCAGTCGGCGACTGGCTTTGGAGGCCAGCTTGGAAATGTGGTTTTCCCAAGAAAGATCATGGCAGATAGTGAGACCCAAAAGCTTGAGCGACAGAACTTCTTGGAGAGGATTGTTGAGAAAGTAGATGGGAGGGTTGTCCAGTCGATCTTTTCGGAGAGACATAGTAAGAGTGTGAGATTTGTCAGGATTGAAAGACATGTTCCACTTGTTTGACCAGTCTGTGATTTTGTCCAAGTCTTCAGAGAGTGAGGAGGCTGCAGACTGCCGATCTGAGGGAAGAGGAATGGAGCGGCAGAGAGTGGAGTCATCAGCAAAGAGATAGAGAGGATTGTCAAGAGAGTCAGAGAGATCATTGATGAAGACCAGAAAAAGCACGGGGCCCAGAACACTGCCTTGGGGAACTCCAGCCTGAACAGGAAGAGGAGATGAGAGAACCCCATTCAGGGCCACACGTTGACGACGACTAGAGAGGAAGTCCGCCAGCCATGCGTGGAGATTTCCATGGATACCAAAGGAGGAGAGTTTGGTGAGCAGAGCGGGGTGCCAGACCGTGTCGAAGGCACGTGATATGTCGAGGGAGACAGCTCTAATTTCCTGTTTGGCATTGAGGACCTCCATCCATTGTTGAGACAGCAGAAGCAGCATGTCCAGAGTAGAGTGACCTGGTCTGAAACCAAATTGATGATCAGAGATCAAGCCATTGGAGAAGAGGAAAGATTTCATATCCGAAGCAATGATGGATTCCATGACTTTGCTGATAATTGGGAGATGGCTGATTGGTCTGTAGTTGCTAGGATCTGTTTTTGCACCTTTTTTGTGCAAAGCGGTGATGTTGGCTGATTTCCAAGCAGATGGCAGTTGACCTTGAGCAAAAGAGAGGGTGAAGAGAACAGAGAGAGGGTGAGATAGAGCGGCAGAGCAGGATTTTAGGACCTGTGGGCTGATGCCATCGGGTCCAGTTGCAGAATCAGAGTCGAGGGTTGACAGAAACTTTTCCACCTTGTCAGGAGGAAAGGACACGGAGTCCAGGAGCAGCAGGGTACGACTGGGTATGGTGGGTACAGAGAGGGATGGGTTTGGGACACAAGATTTAGAGGCAAACACAGAGTTGAGGCATTCAGCTTTTTCACGTGCGGAGTCAGCTGTGTAGCCGTTTGAGGTAAGGGAGGGGATGGAGGGGGAACAAACACCAGAAACGGATTTGACCAGACGCCACCAGGATTTGGAAGAGGGAGACAGATAAGAGAGTTCGGTCTTGAGAACGGAGAGATATTGTTTCCTGGCTCTCCTGAGGGTGGACACACACTTGTTTCGGGCTTTGTGAAAGGAAATGAGATTTCCTTCCGTTGGATTTGCTTTCCAGGAGACGAAGGCAAGTTGTTTCTGGGCAACAGCCTCACCACAAGATTCCGTGTACCATGGACGAGAGGAAGGGTATGACAACTGAAGACGAGATGGGATAAATCTGTGCATGAGAGAGAGCAATTTACTTTGGAAGAATTACCAGGATGAGTTGATGTCAGAGGTGGTAGAGATGGGAGACCAGTCCAGATGATTGATGGCTGCTTGAAGACCGTGCCAGTTGGCCTGAGTGAAATGCCAGACTCGAGGACGCTGAGCAGGCTCCCTGAGGATGGTCAGAGAGATGTCCACTTTAACAAGGACATGATCAGATGATCCGATTGGAGCAGAAGAAGAGCAGCAGACATTTTCAGGGAAGTTAGTCATAACCAAGTCCAGAAGAGAAGATGTTCCGTTGACTGAGATCCGGGTCGGGAAATTGACAGATTGTGGCAGTCCCAGTGAGTCGCAGAAGTCCTTTGCTGAGGAGCCATGGCTGGTGAGAGAGGTACCCACACCCAGCCAACTGGCATGATGACAGTTGAAATCACCACATGTGAGGAAGAGAGAGTTGGGATGAGTAGATAGAAGTTGGTCCATATTATCAGACAGCGAGATGTAGATGGAGTCATCACTGTTTGGTGGACGGTACAACACACATATGAACAAGAGGTGGGAGCGAAGGGGAAGCCGTAGCCAGAGGTATTCCTGGGGGTGAGGTGGAGAGAGTGCAGTGCAGGGCGAGTGAGGAAGAGAGTTTTTGATAAAGATAGCAACCCCGCCTCCAGGACGAGGCTCAGGTCTATCATACCGGAGGAGGGAGTAGCCCGGGAGAGATACTAAGGAATCAGAGACATCATAAAGGAGGAAAGTTTCTGTTAAGCAGATCACGTCTGGTTTGACAGAAGCAACCTGTATGGAGAGATCAGTTAAGTTTGAACGAAGGCCCCGGATGTTTGAGGTCCATACCGTTAATGAAGAGGAAGGGGGAGCATCAGATACAGAACAGGGGGGAGGAGGGGTAGGGTAAGATGTGGAAGAGGTAGGGAGAGCTGTTGAAGGTGTGTCAGAGATTTCAGAATAGCTCGGAGAAAGGGAAGGATGGGGCGGACAAAAGGTTTGATGGTGATTGGGTGAGGCACAATGAGGTGTTATTTGAGGAGGGGTAAGAGCGAGGCAGAAGGTTGGGGGAGATGGAGGTGAGAGTTGGAAGGGGGAAGAAGCGGGGAGGACGCTTTGAGGAGGGGGAGTGAGAGGGGGGAAATTGAGAAGCAATGAGGGTGGGGAGATTTGAAGGGGAGGGGTGAGGGGGGAGTTTGGGAGGGAAGGGACAAGGGGAGGGATTTTAAAGGGATGGGATATGGGGGAGATTTGGAGGGGAGGGGTGAGGGAGGAGTCTAGGAGGGGAGGGGCGAGGGGGCGTCTTGGCGGGGAGGGGTGAGGGGGTAGTTTAGGAGGGAGGGGCAAGGGGGGAGATTTGAAAGGGATGGGTGATGGGGAAGATTTGGAGGAGAGGGGTGATGGGGAAGATTTGGAGGGGAGGGGTTATGGGGAAGATTTGGAGGGGAGGGGTGAGATTGGATTTTAGAAAGTGTACGATTTATGGGAAACGAACATTTATTGCAAAATGAGTTTCTTGTGACCTTCGAGTTAAAAATACGTTTAAGGACGCTGGATGGAGGATGGAGTGCAGGAGAGTTTAGGGAATGTAGAAAAAAGGCACTATAGGAGATGGATATTTTTTTTGGGATGAATTGATTTGGTGAGCAAGTCAAAAGCAGCCTTTTAAAGAAGAAGAAGAAAAAGGTGTTATAAAATATGACGGAATACATAACTTGAGGGGAAAGTGTAAACATTGAAGGTTAATAACAGTGAAAACTATCTGGGGAAATGGGGGAGAAACACGTGGTCGAAGAACGAATGAACGAATAAGAATGAATAAACGAATGAGAACCGAGAAGGAAATGTTTTTTTTTGTTGTTTTTTTTGAGTTGAGATTTACACAAGGAAGTAGGCTATGGGTGAAAAGACTGGGAATACAGAGAACGAAAGTTATTGGATCACAAACGACGGACCGCTGAGAGAAAAACAAAGCCTCAAGGTTGTACAGTGTACACTGTACAAGGCCTCAAGACACGACACGAATTAACACGATTTTCAATACAGGTATGAAAGATTTGCACAGAAAATCTTCGTCGGGACACAATATACGTACAACACCATAAATAAATACAGTTTTAACGAAAATACAAATGGGAACAATCACAACTTCGATTTCAAATCGTTCGCGATGCGGCAAAGGCCTTGCTCGCGACACGGCAAACAGACGATCAATTTATGAAAGATAAACACCGAGAAACAACCAAAGTTGCACACAATAACTTCACACACCGAAAGATAAATACAGTTTCGACAAAATACAATTGTGAACAGACTTAACTTCGAAAAACGTGGAGACCGTGTGGAGCTTCGAAAATCCCTCCCACCGTCTCCGAGATCTCGCGAGACCATGAAGGTCTTGATCTTTTCTACCCCCGTTAATGCACCCCAAATCCACCTCTTTCAATCTCTGACTTCATTCCTGAAATTCCTAGTAGTGTCAATTTGTTGTATACCGTGTACCCCTTCCCTCCCCCTCCCCTCCTCCAAGCCCTCACCCTTCAATAGATCTGCCGATGTCCCTGTGTCTCTACTGTTGTGCTGGTGTGCTTTCCTCCCTCCCCATCTTGTCTCTCCCTCCCTTTATTGTTTTATGTGTCCGTTTGTGTTTTTGTGTTTTATGTGCTAATGTGTGTTAAATGTGCTAGCTCTTGCACAAGACTCAATCTTGTATACAAAAAAAAGAAAAAAAAAGAAAAAGAGTGTCGTGACGGTCCACCTCTACAATGAGAGCGTGTCGGAATACGATAAGTTTTAGTTATCGTGTTTTGTAGATGCGTAGTCCCCACCACGGTTTATTTGGAATGGTTTGGGAAATATGGACCGTGACTTGGCAATATCGTGTTAAGTTCTGGGTCAAGGAGGATGGTTCGGTCACCCACATCCCTAATTGGATTGTTATTGGGATGGACCATGGGGAAGTGTTTTATGTGGGTCAGCCTAAATAAAGTATGCCGCAGATGTGGACAACTGGACCACTTTGTGTCTGTATGCAAAGGACAATTTTGCTCGCAGTGTGGCCAGTTGGGACATTTGAAGAAGCACTGTACCTCTCAGGTACGGTGCAACCTTTGCAGTGCAATGGGGCACACCTTCCGCTCCTACCCGCAGAGCTACAAGATGCGTGTGTCTGCGGGTGGGGGAGCTGCCGTGGCTATTCTGCCACTTCCCCCCTCCCCCACAGCTAACGAGGAGGAAAGGAGGACGGATAGAGGAGGGCAGAGTGGAGGCAGAGGTCCCCTCACCCTGGGCAGCAGTGTTGCAGCCGGTGTTGCCGCCCACCCCACGGGGCAAGGAGAGAGGGGGGAGCTGTTATCGACACAGGGGATGTGGCCGTTGGGCCCACTGAGGGGAGAAAGGAGGAAGCCATGGTCGGCAGGGCTGAGTTGGCCCCTTTGCCCGCTGAGGGGCGGGAGGAGGGCCATGACTACTCCTCCAGTTAGGAAGACGTGAAGCGCTGTATGGGCAGGGGCAAAGGGAAAGCCCCCCTAAGGAAGAGCCAAGGCCCTGGTCCAGTCTTCCAAAAACGTACATTGGCCAAGAAGGAGGTGCCAAAGGGCTCTGTGCCCTCCAGGAGTTCAGTGGAGGTGATACACAGAGTTTGTTCTACAGAACACGTCCCCTCGGCCCCCATCTGCCCTATCCACCACCAGCTCCCTGCGAAAAGACTCCTGCCTCGCCCCCCAATGTGTGCCCCCACTCTTCTGGGGGTGGCAGATACAAAAGGGCAAAACAGGGGAAAAAGTGACTTTGGGGGTTTTCTTTTGAATTTATTGATGGATATTTGCTTGTTTGAATTTTGCTTTTGATTTATTGTTATTTACTTGTTTGTTTTTTATTTATTGACTTCTTTGACAGTGATTGTTCTTGATTTATTTGCTTTTTATTATGGCTTTGATTTCAAGTTTGATGTTTTAATTTCTTTTTTTTAACCTTTTTGTCATAAAAAAAAAACTTAGGCCATTAAAACCAAGAGCTCCAAAGGAGCTTTCAAAAGACCTCTGGGATAGAGTTGTGGAAAGGCACAGATCAGTGCATGGGATATAAAATATTTCAAAGGCCTTCATTATCCCTTGGAGCCCAGTCAAGACAATCATTAAGAAGTGGAAGGCATATGGTACCAACAAGACCCTGCCTAGATAGGGTTATCCCTCCAAACTGGATGACCAAGCAAGGAGGAGACTGATCAGAGAGACCACCAAGAGGCCAATGCCAATTTTGAAAGAGCTGCAGGCCTTTATGGCAAAGAATGGTCACTGTGTGCATATGACAATATCCAAAGCAATCCACAAGTCTGGCATGTATGGGAAGAAGGAAGCTATTACTCAAAAAAGCCCACCTTGAGTCCCATTTGAGGTATGCAAAAAAACACTTCACAGATTCTGAAGTCATGTGGCAAAACATTTTGAGGTCTGACGAAACCAAGATGGAACTTTTTGGCCTAAATGCAAAACGTTACGTTTGGCGTAAACCCAACACAGCACATCACCCAAAGAACACCATCCCTACTGGGAAACATGGTGGTGGCAGCATCATGCTATGGGGATGTGTCTAATCAGCAGGGACTGGAGCACTTGTCAGGATAGAAGGGAAATGGATGGAGCAAAATGCAGAAAAATCCGAGAGGAAAACCAGCTGCCCTCTTCAAGAAAGCTGAAATTGGGATGGATGTAAGTTCACCTTTCAGCACGACAACGACCCGAAGCACACAGTCAAAGCTACACTGGTGTGGCTAAGGAACAAAAAGAGAAATGTCCTTTTTCAGAGCCTCGACCTAAATCCAATCAAAAATATGTGGCATGACTTGAAGATTGCTGTCCATCAATGCTCCACATGCAACTTGACTGAGCTTGAACAGTTTTGTACAGAGGAATGGGCAAGTATTGTCCAATCAAGGTGTGCAAAGTTGGTAGAGACTAATCCCAACAGACTCACAGCTGTAATTACTGTCAAAAGTGCTTCCACCAAGTATTAACTCAGGGGGGAGGACACTTATCCAACCAAGATATTCTAGTTTTGTATTTTTTAATAATTTCCTGAAACTTAAAGAATTTGTTTTTCACTTGGAAGATGTGGGTTACGATGTTTAAGTAAAAGTGGAAAAGTCTGATTTAATGCAATTTAATTCCAGGCTATAAGGCAACAAAAGGTGAAATATTTGAAAGGGGTATCGACTTTCTATAGGCACTGTATCTATATATATATATCTGTGCAGTGTCTGTCCTGTCCTGTGTTGTCCTGTGTTGTGTTGTCACTGAACTACTCTCTCAAACTTTTGTGAAATCGTACCAAACTTCTGGCATGCATATATCTCTCCCGTCGGTATGTCCTAAGGGTATTTCTTTAGAAAAATTGTTTTTTGTTTTTTTTGGGGAAAAATTTTTTTTTCAACTTAAGTTTTCAACTTCAATTGTTTATAAAATGTGTTATCACGTATATTACAAATACATTTGTGCAAAATAATTGTTTGAATTATTATTGGTTTAAACCATGACAAAACGGCAACTCGGGTACAGTCATTTATCTATATATTGTGAGAAACCACCGGTGAAACCACCTGTTCTCACCCAGATTTGGTGCCCCGCCCACCGCGTGACGTGGCCTCCTTGGAGCCTCACGCGATCGGGAGGCGATTCGGCACGTGATTGGTGGAGAGTCGAGAGAGCGCGGTCGCCATCTTGTGCAACGGACGCGGCTCGAAGGCTCCGAGTGGGAAATCTCAAAAGGGCTTTCCTTGAATCCTCACGACAGCCGAGTTGGGCTGGTCGATTACAGTTCGGTATTTTACGAGCGAGTAACTCCGGAAGAGAACGAGTGATTCCCGGATCTCGTAGATTGGAACCGCGAGTGATTGCCTGCTTCGTGTTGGAGCTGCTGGCCGACCGTTCCTGCCGGCCTTGTGCGGTGAATTCCATCCTGTTACCCTCCGAGTCCCGGAGATCGTCGATTGGAGCCGCGAGTGATCTTACCTGCGTCCTGTTTGGAGCGTCTGTTGCCGACAGTTCCTGCAGGCTTTGTGCAGTTTATTCCATTTTGTTACCTTTCATGGTTTTGTGATCGAGCCAATAAAGCATCGTGCCTTACCCCTAGAAGGCCGATTAAAACACAATTGTGTTTATTGAGTTCTCTCTGTCCACTCCGTGGACTACTTGAAGCCCGGACATTAACGTCCGTATTCCGTGCTGGGAACCATTTCACAGCCGGGATCGCGACAAATGGGTTGCTCATCCTTGGATCATTCAAGTAAGAGACATTCGAATTGAGACGGGAATTCTGCATCTGCATCTTCTTTGCATCTGCTCACCAGCGGACGCCGTCTTGGAGGAGCCTTCTCACCAGCGGACGCCGTCTTGGAGGAGCCTTCTCGCCAGCGGGCGCCGTCTTGGAGGAGCCTTCTCGCCGTGGGACGCTGTCTTGGGTGGTGCTTCACTGCCGAATAAGTGAATAGATTCGGATCCCTCCAAACAACCGACAAAAAAAAAAAAAAAAAACGTGAGTATTTGTACGTGGTATTTTTCTCATTGGCAATTTGATGTGCGGTGGTGATATTGTGTAGTTCGTGTCGTATTTCCCCAACAGAGCGTTGTGTTTGAGCGTTGTGTTTTGTGCCTTGTCTTATGATAACTCGTAGCCAAGCTATGTCGACCAGAGAAGTGAGAGTTCAACCTGATCATGTTGACAGTCGCGTGGGTGGCGATGCGAGCGACGCAATCAGCCTTGACCCAGTCACTAAACCCGATATGTTAGGAAGCGATTCCATCATGACTAAATGCATGCGTTCGCCCTTCTGGACCGGGCTGACTCCGGTTCAACAACTTGACATGTATAACAGGGAGAATGACAGGGCAGAGGCAGAGCGTGCGGCAGCAGAGAGAGAGCGTGCTGCGGCAGCAGAGAGAGAGCATGCGGCAGCAGAGAGAGAGCGTGAGAGAGAGAGAGAGCGTGCGGCAGCAGCAGAGGCAGCAGCAGAAGCTGAACACGTCAGAGAGCATGAGTTGCGAATGTTGACTGAACGACCGCGGGCAGAGGGGTCTGCTGCAAGAGTCCCGGAAACTGTTCATGTTCGTTTGCCGGACTGGACGGGAGACACGAAGCCAGAAGCGTATCTGGAGATGGCGGAGAAGTTGTTGGCTGCCGGTGGCATTGATGAGAGCTTGTGGGTCGGCCATCTTGTGAGCCATCTATCTGAGAAGGCGAGGGAGGTATATGCGAGGATGGCAACCGAGGACGCAAACAAATACAGGGCATTGAAGGCCGAGATTTTGAACGCCTATGCGGTGTCCGCGTGTATTTATAGGAGAAATTTTTTCAGCTGGACTCGTCAGTCCAGTCAAACCTATGAGGAACATTCGCGGGCCTTGTTGGAACAGCTGCAGAGATGGTTCAAGGGGAGCAAGGTGGAGTTACCTCAAGCGGTTGCGGAACTCCTGGTGCGTTACCGTATCGATCAACAGCTTCCGCCTGACTTAGCATTGTTTCTTGTCGACAAAGACACTGTTTCCTTGGCAGACTGCGTCAACCTTATTGATAAACATGTTTTGGCGTGCAAAATGCTGCAAGTCACGCAGTCGCGTCGTAAGACGGAGGAGTCTGCGATCAAGACCGCCCCCCGTCTGCCCGGCGGCTGGATCGAGGGGAGGGGTTCTCCGATGCCCTCCACTGGTGGCGGTCGCGAGCCGCAGACCAGGGCAGGGCCCTGGTGCGATTTCTGCAAACGCGTGGGGCACGGTGAAAACCGCTGCTTCTCTAATCCCGCTAGTCCGGCCTACCGAGGCAACCCTCCTGTTAAGTCGGAGGGAGATCAGTGGAGCTCATCCGCCGGGCCCTCGCACACGACGGTGGCATCGGTGACCGAGGTCACTGCCACCGAGGCTAATTCCATTCATCCACTGTACCAGGATTATTCAGGGACAGCCTTAGTGGGTGGCCCTGATTCGATGCTGAAGTTTGAGGCCCAATACCTTCGGGATACTGGGGCGACACGGTGTGTTCTCCGGGCGGGGGTAGTTCCGGCCTCTCAGATGCGTTATACCGGCGAGTATACCCTCCTTCGGGGCATTGACCGGGTTCTTGGCCGGTATCCCCTTGCCCTCCTCGAGGTCCGGAGTGACATTTTTAAGGGTCCAGTGACCTGTGTGGTGGTACCCTACTACCCGATACCCGGGGTCTCCTTGCTGATTGGCAATGATGCCATGGCCAGGGAGGAGTCATTGACTCTGACCTGTGGGGGGGTCACTAGATCCCAGAGTAAACAGGCGGAGAGAGTGGCGGAGTCAGACATATCTTCACTCTGGCCCGAGGAGCCTAGCGCCTCGACTCCAGTTCCCGACGGTGACGTTGCGTCAGCTGAAGTCCACCCGAGCCTCCCGTCAAGCCACCCTCAGGTGCCGTGCTCCTCAGGGACCGCTCCCGCCATGTCGCGATTCAGCAGGAACGCTAATGCTAAGGTATATGTGGGAAACCTGGGCAATGGAGCAGCGAAAGCCGAGCTAGGGAGGGTCTTCGAACATTACGGACCACTCCGCAACGTATGGGTTGCTCGAAACCCACCTGGATTTGCAGTTGTTGAGTTTGAAGAGCCACGAGATGCTGAAGATTCGGTCAGAGCCCTTGATGGAAGGTTAATTTGCGGATCGCGTGTGTGCGTCGAGATGTCGAATGGCATGTCGCGGCGGCCTCGTTTCAGACGCCCTTTGGTCCGCAGGCCTTTCGACCCGAACGATCGATGTTACCAGTGCGGTGAAAGGGGTCATTACGCATATGACTGTTGTTCTCGACACCGGAGGAGTACCCGCCGCTCTAGGTCTCGGCCCGTTTCCTTCCTGTCAACGCTTCCCCCAACTTGAGTTTGGCCCCCTTGCCTCTCTATTGTGCTTTGTGTGAAGTGTAACTCTTGTAGGGTAGATATTAATGTGGTGTATGGTGTTAAAATTTGTGTGTGAAAAAAAAAAAACCAAACTGGTTCATTGTTAACCTGTTAATGCCTGTTAATTGCCTGTGCGTTAATAATTGCGTTATTGTTGCGCTATTGCGTTGCGTTGTATTGTTGCGTTGTTGCGTTATTGTTGTTAATAAGTGTTAATAATTGTTAATTGCGTTAATTGCCTGTTAGCGATTACCGCCATCATCTTGCCATGTGATTTGCACCTACTACAAATACTGGTTTTAAAAACGCCGTCGATTCGACGGGGTTTTTACTTAGGGGGGGAGGACTGTGAGAAACCACCGGTGAAACCACCTGTTCTCACCCAGATTTGGTGCCCCGCCCACCGCGTGACGTGGCCTCCTTGGAGCCTCACGCGATCGGGAGGCGATTCGGCACGTGATTGGTGGAGAGTCGAGAGAGCGCGGTCGCCATCTTGTGCAACGGACGCGGCTCGAAGGCTCCGAGTGGGAAATCTCAAAAGGGCTTTCCTTGAATCCTCACGACAGCCGAGTTGGGCTGGTCGATTACAGTTCGGTATTTTACGAGCGAGTAACTCCGGAAGAGAACGAGTGATTCCCGGATCTCGTAGATTGGAACCGCGAGTGATTGCCTGCTTCGTGTTGGAGCTGCTGGCCGACCGTTCCTGCCGGCCTTGTGCGGTGAATTCCATCCTGTTACCCTCCGAGTCCCGGAGATCGTCGATTGGAGCCGCGAGTGATCTTACCTGCGTCCTGTTTGGAGCGTCTGTTGCCGACAGTTCCTGCAGGCTTTGTGCAGTTTATTCCATTTTGTTACCTTTCATGGTTTTGTGATCGAGCCAATAAAGCATCGTGCCTTACCCCTAGAAGGCCGATTAAAACACAATTGTGTTTATTGAGTTCTCTCTGTCCACTCCGTGGACTACTTGAAGCCCGGACATTAACGTCCGTATTCCGTGCTGGGAACCATTTCACAGCCGGGATCGCGACAATATCTACACATCTGGGCAGTGTCTGTGTTGTCACTTAACGACTCCCTCAAACTTTTGTTTCCGTGGTTGTGAAGTGTTTTTAATAAGGTTGTGGTGGTTTTGAATGACGTGGTGGTGAGGTGTTTTTAAATCACATGGTGGTGAGGTGTTTTGAATTACGTGGTGGTGAGGTATTTATAATTACGTGGTGGTGAGGTGTTTTTAATTATGTGGTGATGAGGTGTTTTGAATTACGTGGTGGTGAGGTGTTTTGAATTACGTGGGGGTGAGGTGTTTTGAATTACGTGGTGGTGAGGTGTTTTGAATTACGTGGGGGTGAGGTGTTTTGAATTACTTGGTGGTGAGGTGTTTTTAAATGACGTGGTGGTGAGGTGTTTTTAATTTTGTGGCTGTGAGGTGTTTTTAATTTCGTGGTGGTGAGGTGTTTTTATTACGTGTTTTATGGCTGTGAGGTGTTTTTAATTTAGTGGCTGTGAGGTGTTTTAATTACGTGTTTTATGGCTGTGAGGTGTTTTTAATTTTGTGGCTGTGAGGTGTTTTTACTACGTGTTTTATGGCTGTGAGGTGTTTTTATTACGTGTTTTATGGCTGTGAGGTGTTTTTAATTTAGTGGCTGTGAGGTGTTTTTATTACGTGTTTTATGGCTGTGAGGTGTTTTTAATTTTGTGGCTGTGAGGTGTTTTTATTATGTGTTTTATGGCTGTGAGGTGTTTTTATTACGTGTTTTATGGCTGTGGGGTGTTTTTACTACGTGTTTTATGGCTGTGAGGTGTTTTTATTATGTGTTTTATGGCTGTGAGGTGTTTTTAATTTCGTGGTGGTGAGGTGTTTTTACTACGTGTTTTATGGCTGTGAGGTGTTTTTATTACGTGTTTTATGGCTGTGAGGTGTTTTTAATTTAGTGGCTCTGAGGTGTTTTTATTACGTGTTTTATGGCTGTGAGGTGTTTTTAATTTAGTGGCTGTGAGGTGTTTTAATTACGTGTTTTATGGCTGTGAGGTGTTTTTAATTTTGTGGCTGTGAGGTGTTTTTACTACGTGTTTTATGGCTGTGAGGTGTTTTTATTACGTGTTTTATGGCTGTGAGGTGTTTTTATTACGTGTTTTATGGCTGTGAGGTGTTTTTAATTTCGTGGTGGTGAGGTGTTTTTATTACGTGTTTTATTGCTGTGTGGTGTTTTTATCACGTGTTTTATGGCTGTGAGGTGTTTTTATTACGTGTTTTATGGCTGTGAGGTGTTTTTAATTTCGTGGTGGTGAGGTGTTTTTATTATGTGTTTTGTGGCTGTGAGGTGTTTTTATTGCGTGTTTTATGGCTGTGAGGTGTTTTTATTTCGTATTTTATGGCTGTGAGGTGTTTTTATTACGTGTTTTATGGCTGTGAGGTGTTTTTATTACGTGTTTTATGGCTGTGAGGTGTTTTTAATTTCGTGGTGGTGAGGTGTTTTTATTATGTGTTTTGTGGCTGTGAGGTGTTTTTATTGCGTGTTTTATGGCTGTGAGGTGTTTTTATTTCGTATTTTATGGCTGTGAGGTGTTTTTATTACGTGTTTTATGGCTGAGAGGTGTTTTTATTATGTGTTTTATGGCTGTGAGGTGTTTTCAATTTCGTGGTGGTGAGGTGTCTTTATTACGTGTTTTATGGCTGTGAGGTGTTTTAAATTACTTGGTGGTGAGGTGTTTTGAATTACTTGGTGGTGAGGTGTTTTGAATTATGTGGTGGTGAGGTGTTTTAAATTACGTGGTGGTGAGGTGTTTTCAATTACGTGGTGGTGAGGTGTTTTGAATTATGTGGTGGTGAGGTGTAATCGTCCCAAACTTCCAGTCTGCACCTACCCCTCCCCTATGTATGTGCTGAGGGGTTCTTTCTTGCAAAAAAAAAAACATTCAACCTGAATCTTCAACCTAAATTTCCGATAAAAATGTAATGTCACAAACACAACAAATACATTTGTGCAAAATAATTGTTTGTATTATGATTGGTGTAAATCATGACAACACAGCAACTCAGGTACAGTCATTATTCTCAGCTAAAATAAGCCCGTTCCTCAGTAACGATGCTTGGTGAGGCGAGCGGAGCAAGCCGAGCCAAGCTAGTATATATATAATGTTGTGGTTTTGAGAACCCACACAGGTAACATCATTAAAGGTTAAAGGTCGCACCCCATAGGCCACCAGCAACACGTAGGTCACCTTAGGACGTTAGTTATTTCATGTCCACTTCTCCCTTCATTGACCTCCACACCCCTTCCGACCTCACTGACTACTACAACCACACTCTCTCCTCCTGCCTTGGCCAGCTTGCGCCTGTAAAAACCAAAACAGTTTCTTTCACCCACTCTGCTCCCTGGTTTACCCCTGAACTCCACCTGATGAAAACTCGTGCTCGCCAACTTGAAAGACTCCGCAATAAAACGGGTCTCACAGTTCACTCCCAAGCCTACAAGGACCACCTACAACACTACAAAGATGCCCTCTCCCGCGCCCGCTCCGCCTACTACTCTCAAATTATCCACTCTGGCTCCGGAAACCCAAAAGCACTCTTCTCGACAATAAACAAACTCCTCCGCCCCCTGAACACCACCACCCAGTCATTCACAGTAGACAACTGCATCTCCTTCCTCTCTTTCTTCCAACGCAAAATTGACAACATCTACAACAGCTTGACCACCGCCGCACCCGCTCCCCCTCCAACCACCTGCCTCCCCTTGTCCTGCCATCCCCTGTCTCGGTTCTCCCCAATCTCCCCTACTGACCTCTCTGAACTCCTCATAGGAATGAAAACTGCCACCTGCACTCTTGACCCCATCCCCTCCAGCTTTGTCAAGGCCTCCCTCCCTGCTCTCTCTCCACTTATCATTGCAACAATAAACTCCTCCCTGTCTACAGGCATCGTCCCACCTTCCCTCAAAATTGCTGCTGTTACCCCCATTCTAAAAAAACCTGGTCTAAACCCTGACACCCTAAACAACTTCAGACCCATCTCCAACCTACCCTTTCCGTCAAAAGTTTTGGAACGCGCTGTAGCCACTCAACTCAAACATCATCTCTCTGCCAATAACCTGTATGAAACATTCCAATCCGGATTCCGCTCCAACCACAGTACTGAAACTGCTCTCCTCAAAATCACCAACGACCTTCTCCTCTCCTCTGACGCTGGCAACCTCAACATTCTCGTCCTCCTCGACCTCAGCGCCGCCTTTGACACCATCGATCACACCATCCTCCTCACCCGACTTGAATCCACCTTTAACGTTACCGGCACTGCCCTCTCTTGGATTAAATCATACCTCTCTGACAGACGCCAGTTCATCTCCATCAATAACTGCAAATCCCCCACTGCTCCCCTCCCCCAAGGTGTCCCCCAAGGTTCAGTTCTTGGCCCCCTCCTCTTCATCCTTTACCTGTCCCCCCTCGGTCACTTAATCCGCCGTCATGGTTTCCAATTCCACTGCTTCGCCGATGACATCCAGCTTTTCATCTCCACCAAGTCCATCTCCACCGACACCCACTCTATCCTGACAAACTGCATCACTGAAATAAAATCCTGGCTTCAAATCAACTTCCTCAAGCTTAACTGTGATAAATCTGAAATAATCATCATTGGCCCAAAAACGCTCACAAAATCCACCCATAACTTTGCCCTCAACATCGATGGTATCCTAGTATCCACCTCCCCTCACATCCGGAATCTTGGCATCATCTTTGACCAAACCCTTTCCTTCGACAAATACACTAAACAGATCACAAAGTCAGCCTTCTTTCACCTGAAAAACATTGCCCGTCTCCGCTCATCGCTCTCCTCCATGGCTGCAGAAACCCTCATCCACGCCTTCATCACCTCCCATCTGGACTACTGCAATAGCCTCCTCTATGGTTCACCCTCAAAAATCACCAATAAACTCCAATACATTCAGAACTCCGCTGCCCGTCTACTCACCCATTCCCGGACCCGTGACCACATCACCCCCGTCCTTTACAAGCTTCACTGGCTCCCCATCCCCCAGAGAATCCAGTACAAAATCCTCCTCTTGACATACAAAGCCCTTCATAACCTGGCCCCATCCTACCTGGCTGACCTCCTCTCCAGACACACTCCCACCCGCACCCTCCGCTCTGCTGGGACCAACCTCCTGACCCCCTCCATCCGGACCAAATTCAGATCCTGGGGGGACAGGGCCTTCTCCATCGCTGCTCCCACCCTCTGGAACTCACTACCTCACACCATCAGAGATTCCTCCTCACTCACCACATTCAAAACATCACTAAAGACCCACCTGTTCAACACTGCATTCAACATTCAACCCACAGCATTTAACCCCTGACTATCTCTTCTCCTTCTCCCTCCTTTTGCTTTAAATATTTCCCTATTGATTATTGTCCTTTTGCAATTGTTGTTTTCATGTATTGTTATGCATTATGTTTTCCACTCTGTCAAAGCGCCTTTGAGCTTCTGGAAAAGCGCTATACAAAATAAATGAATTATTATTATTATTATTATAGTATGTGTTTAGGATAAGGCCATTCCCAATAGTTGCATCTGCGTTGTGTAAAACAAATAAGAGTAGGCCCCGTCCATTTTGCAGCCTCCCTCCAAATCGACATCGTTGGGCAGCAGCCATCCCGCGCCCTGATTTGGCTAATACACCTCCTTTTCCAGCAGCATTTGCTGCTCTTGCTCGCTCAAACCAGCCCAAAGGCCACGAGGTAAGGCCCGAAAAGGGGGCGGAGCGCAAGGGTCGGGGTGTGGCCACGTCAAGCAGCCATCAAGGCGGAGCCGGTAAGCCCTCAACAGCCAACCAGGGCTGAGGCGACATCGCCTGACAGGGTGTGGCTGGACATTCCAGAGGGTTCGCTGGGCGTGGCAATATAACCCTTCGCGCGAGGCCCCCACCTCAGTTATGATGGGAGAGGCGCTAGGTTCGTTCAACAAGTTATGAGCCGGGGTCGTCTGCTGAATGAGTATGAGAGGAGACATGCTGAGTTGAGTTATGGGAGAGGCGCTTGTTGAGTTCGGGGGTTGAGTTACGAGAGGGAGAGACGCGCGGTGACAAGCTGTGCAAGGATTGATTGCGCTTTACAAAGGACTGGCGCGCGGCACGCATTGCAGAGGACTGCAGCGTTGAGAAGGGCTGGTGCAGAAGGACGTTGGTGAAAGGCACTTGGTAACACCATTGGGGAAGTGGCGCATCGTTCATAGCAATACCGGGAGCGCGTATAAAGGCAACGGTACACCTATTGCATTCGCAATATAATCGTGCAGGTTACCTTTCCCCGATATATAATTGTCCGCCTCGCGCCTACGCCACGCGGAGAGTTGCCTGCCACCACCATCTGCACGGTACGAGTCGGGGACCGGACGAGCTGTGGACCCTTGGACCCTCAACCCGACCATCTTCAAACCCCGTGTGAGTGAGTCTGAGTGTGAACGGGCCCGTGTCCAGGGAATAAGTAAGACTGTATAAGGCTGCCCTGTGTATCTGCTTCTTCCTTTTCCCTGTACATTCTTTCTTTTCCTTCCTCTTCTTATTTGTACAAAGTGTGTACTTCTCTTCCTTCCCATACCATTGTAATAAATTGCCTGTTCTTCCTGTTTTCCTCTAAATTCGACCGTATCAGTCTTTTCCTCAATTGGGTAAGCGTGGCACGATTAATAACCGCTCGAATCGGGTTTAGTACCTGTTAACGGCCCAAATCGCGGCTCGCTTCGCTCGGCGTGTCCACTAACGCCGTGGTTCGGGTGGGGTTATTTCCTTGCTTCATGGTCGGTGTTAGTACTTAGGTAATAGGACTAATTCGACCAACAACCCTATTTAACACCGACCGGAAGGAACGTGACAGCCTCGGGATCGCGTCGGCTCGTAAAAAGACAAGGGGATTAATCCCCCTTGATAAGGGGGAGGCCGACGTTGGAGATCTGCAACAATTGGTGTCGGGGAGTGGGATTTGGACCCGAAGTGCGCCTAACGCACTCCAAATTACGAGCGGCCGAAATTTATTTAATTAGCATCTAAATTAAATCGTGCCATGGATAGCCAAGGCGGTCGGATGCCGGTGGGGGTAGATGAGGAGGAATTAGAATCGACCCAGGACCCCCGGGAAGAATTGGGACCATTGGGAGAAATGGAAGAGGAATTTGAAGAGGGTGCAGCAGAAGGGGTTGCAGGCGAACAAAATGGCGGCACCTCGCACATGGCGACGAGGGCCGCACCTGCTGCGCAATGGGGGGGATGGATGTGCAGGCCCTCATGGCACAGATACAGGCAGCCATACAAATGGAGATGGAAAAGAACAGTGAGCGATTGGAGAACAGAATGGGAGAGCAATTGGGAAATCAAATTGGGGGATTGAAAGACGGGTTAAGTAATTTTGATAACAGAATGGGGGAGCAATTGGGAAGTCAAATTGGGGGATTAGAAAGCAAATTGGGGAGATTCAAAGCAAATTGGGGGGCCAATTGGAAGACGTGGGTGGCCAAGCCAGGGAAATGAACGAGGGGTTAACGGGGTTGGATAACAGGATGGCCACCCGAGAGAATCAAATGAAAGGAATGAAGGACGGGTTGATGGGGTTTGAAAACAGAATGGGTGGCCACATAATATAGATGGGGAAGGAAATTGACCGTAGGTCGAGCGGGAAAGGCACACTGGTATGCGATAGGGTAGCGTGGCTTGAGGAACGTGGGGAAAGCGAGGTTGAGCAAAGCGCAGTTACGTGGACTGGTATAGAAATTGCAACACGGGGTATAGAAAAGCCGACGGCCGCTGAATTATAAAATTTTATTTTATGTGCGCCAACGGTCAGCGAGCTGGATAAGGAAAAAGAAATTATAGTTGTAATCGGGGTTAAGGAGACGGCAGAGATAGGAATTAAATCGGAGATTGAGATGGAATATGTGCAAAGTCTGGATTCACATCGTGATGCCGTGCTTCGTAACCCCAATGAAAGTTTGCAGTTGGTGCAGGAGAGAAGGATCCCGCAGGTAAGCAGGGCTGTGTATGGCGCGAAAAGGTTTGGCGCGAAAGTGTTTGGCGCGAAAAACGCTTGGGATCCCGACGTCACCCGGGCACTTGTGGAAGGTCCGTGGTGCGCTGTACGAAAGAGAATGGCGCGCGTGTGAGAAAAAAGTGTGCGCCAAAGCGTGAGTGTGAAACAGAGTGTGAAAGTGAGAGTGAGTGTGACACAGAGTGTGAGATGGATGGAGAGAGTGTGCGAGAATGCACACCAGAGTTGGTTGTGGAGAGTGTGCGAGGATGCACACCAGAGATGGATGGAGAGAGTGTGCGGGGATGCACACCGGAGCGGGTAATTGGGTGTACAATAGAGTGCACACCCGTGAGTGTTACGGAGTACGTAACGGGAGGGTGTGCGCCGGGATGTGTGCGAGAGGAGTGCGTAATGGAGTGTGTGGAAGGAATGAGTGGTGTGCACCTGAGTGTGCAAGGCAAGAGGATGCACGAGCGAGTGCAATGACGGAGTGCATGGAATGTATGGGAGGCGCTGGAGCGCCGCGTTTTGTGAGGGTAGAAAGGGTCACGTATGGATGTGAGAATGCGATCCAGGCATCGACGCAGACCGGGGCAACGTTTAGGCCGACGTACAGCTGACGCGAGCTCTTGGGGCGTGGTGTGCTTTGTGTGCTGCGGGAGCCAGCGGGGATCGTTGCCGCAGCGCTCTTGCAAGGAGCGCCGTGCATGATTCGGCCCGGGCTCCGCCCTGTATGGTCGGTGCTGCGCTTTGACGGGAAAGGCGAACGGCACGATTCCAGGGGTAGGCGAGGTCGGACCTTCGCCCCCTGGCGGGCGCGGTGCTCCGACCGGGGGAGGTTGGGTCATCGTGGCGGGGACCGAAAGGCTCCACGCCGGGATGGCGCCTGGAACCTCGGTCCAAGTATGCCTCCTCCCCAGAATCGAAAATGCCGGACGGACCCAACCAACAGGAGACTGACCATCCGCACGCATTGCTCGGCTTCGCGAAGCCGAGCTGTGAGAATATATTTCCACCCCGAGAGGCTTGAGTATAGTGGACAAATGGCGATAGTGATGTAGAGGGATGGTAGCTCTACCATCCCTCACCATTGGGGCAGAGGAGCAGTAGTTTATGGGGTTTGGTAGTGTGAATTAGCAGGGTGGGCGAGGATAATTGATAGGGACTTAGAGATGACTTTAGGAGACTTGAGAATTAAGTAGAGACATTATACAAGTAGAGGGGACGTAGAGAGATTAGGTGGATGATAATGACGAGGGATGTGCTTCGTCTAAAGGGATGACAGGGAAAGCACTAGTATTAGAGGGAGGTAGTTAGCTAGATGATGATGTGTGTATGAGCTTGAGGATGCGCTTTAGGCGCAAATGAGGAATTGTGAATGGGAGTCTTGGTGGTAATGGTGAGCAAATGAGGCAATGCTCGAGAATGATGTGTGTGTGTGTGTGTGTGTGTGTGTGTGTGTGTGTGTGTGTGTGTGTGTGTGTGTGTGTGTGTGTGTGTGTGTGTGTGAAAGTGTGTGTGAAAGTGTGTGTGAAAGTGTGTGTGTGAAAGTGTATGAGTAGAGTATTGTGGACAAGTGTAAGTGTATTGAGTGATTGGCTTGCATGGGGTGCAAGTGAGAATACTGAGTGGTGTGGAATAAATGGTGTGGAGTGAGTAGTGTGGAATGAGTGGTGTGGAGTGCATGGTGCGAAGGAGTGGATGGGGGAAGATGGACCCCTTCACGAGTACCCAGGGAGGGTAGTTTAAAGTTAAGTAGAGGGAGTAGGTAAATTGTTTGGATATTGACATCTGGGTGCGAGTAGTAGCAAGTTGTTGCTTGGAGGGGTGCATAAGTCTGTGGAGATCGCTGGGCATGTGAGCTTAATTGGTAAGTATGGTTAAATGGGCACTCCGCCACTGGTAGTCTGTCGGCCAGGTGAGGCCACAGGTAGGCTCTGGGAGCCAGCTAGAGTTCAGTTGTGTAGAGTTCAGCGGGGCCGGAGGATCCGAGAGAAGGACCCGGGTAGCCCAATGCCAGGGAGGGCATTAGTGGGGTGAGAGAGCCAGGAGGGCCTTCCCCAGGTTAGGGTAGTTGAGGAGCTAGGCAAGCTCGGGTGGCGACTCCAGTGGCGGAGGTGCGCAGGAGGTAGACCTGCTGGTAGAGCCACACGGCCCAGCCCCAAAATTGTGCGAGGGCACAGTAGGAAAAATTGGAGGAGTGAGACCCCAATTTGGAAGAGCACCACACGGGGGGTCAATGGGAATTGGTTTTTAGAACCACATAGTGTAAAGTGGCCAATTGGATTGGCAGGGCATGACCCCGGGTAGTTAAAAAAAGTTAATGTCAATTAGAAGGATAGTTAGGATGAAATCTCTTCGCACCATCCACATCCACTCACCGAGGTGATCGGACTCCACACCAGGTTTTTTGCAAATATTTGGAATGGAAGACGCATCATGACGTGGGTGAGACATTGTGTGTGATTCCATCCCTTCCTTCCATCCCTTCCTTCTCTGCTCGCTCTACCGCGCCCCTCATGTCGCATTACCTTGTTTTGACGTGTACCCTTGCGCCCTTGCCCCCACCCTCTGCTTTGTCTTCCTCCCCACTCATGGACCCATGGTCTTTTGTTGAGGGGAGTGTGCAGGTGTCCTGAGCCAAGCGGCTGCACTCTGCGCTGCACCCTGCTGCCTGCACCGGTACACCATATGGGCCACACGTTCTGTCGCCTGGCACCTTTGCTGGAGCAGACCATTGCTGCCAGCAGCATCTTGCTTGCGGACCACTGTTCTTAAGTGGCGCACATGCCATGCAGTCGGACCACCTACGCTGGCCCTGCTGGCCAAAATAAAAAGCGGACACGGGTTGTGCCCTTTTTTATTAACTAGGGCATGCCCGTACTATATCTATATCTAAAATTATATCCCCCCCCCCTCTATTTACATGAAATGGTTTGGTCCAAAGCGAACGGCTTGCGAGTACGGTGACAATCCCCCCCCCCCTCTATTTACATGAAATGGTTTGGTCCAAAGCGAACGGCTTGCGAGTACGGTGACAATCCCCCCCCTCTATTTACATGAAATGGTTTGGTCCAAAGCGAACGGCTTGCGAGTACGGTGACAATCCCCCCCCCCCCTCTATTTACATGAAATGGTTTGGTCCAAAGCGAACGGCTTGCGGAGTTTGGTAAAGAAATCGCCATAGCATGCACAAACGCGCAGGAAAGCGAAAGAATCGCAAATTAGTTTTAATTAGTTTTAAAACATCGTTTAACGCCAACATAGCGGCAACATAGTTTGCCAACGTGAAATAAATGAATACGCTCTCAAATGTGCCGTCCGAGGCAGAGTCTGTTCGCCACGTTCGGCACACGTGATAGCTTGCTGCTCTCTGATTGGTTGAATCGTTTTTTGGACATAGCTCGGTAACTACTTCTCCGATTAATATGAAACCTTGAAAAGGCACATCCTCGGGTCCCCAGCAATATACCTGGCAAGTTTAAAGTATATCGGACCCGTGGTTGTCGAGAAACAGCGGTCACAGACATACATACATACATACATACATACATACACACAGAGATTACTGGAATTATAGATAGATTAATCATTGGTGTGCCCGGACAAGAAGACATCAAGTTTTACGGTGGCACACCGAATAACAGGAAGCAAGAAGATACAACGGCCCAGCAGTCAAGCACATGGCGTCATCCAGGATTTTGAAATGTTTTTGTGCATTTTTTGGTGATGGTGCTTTTTGTGCATTTTTTATATTCTGGTGCATATGGGTGTATGGTGTATTGGTGCAGTGCAGTGCAATTGGTGTTTCCTCTTTTCAAACATTCTTCTCTTTTCCCACCAAAGACAGGTCCTGGGTTGTAGTTGTAAATAATTAGTTAGTGTCTTGTAAATAACATGCTCCCCACCGGCTTTATGTGTAGTTTGCGAATAATTCCATAATTCGGTTAATTGTGGGCGTGAGTCAGTTAGGTAGTACACAACGCAGCAGGTGGGACATATCTAGTGTTTAAAACTGTCGCACCCAGGGTATTAGGTTAAAAGTAGAGGGAAACTACACCTAAGTGTCACACTAATTGTTAAAAAGTAGTCCTGACCCAGGTATCGAAGCCGGCCGTCCTCACTGGTATGTGGTTCGGCTCGGGGACGAGCCTGGCGAAAGGAGGGGTGCAGTGTTGTGGTTTGAGAACCCACACAGGTAACATCATTAAAGGTTAAAGGTTGCACCCCATAGTTAGGCCACAAGCAACACGTAGGTCACCATAGGACGTTAGTTATTTCATAGTATGTGTTTAGGATAAGGCCATTCCCAATAGTTGCATCTGCGTTGTGTAAAACAAATAAGAGTAGGCCCCGTCCATTTTGCAGCCTCCCTCCAAATCGACCTCGTTGGGCAGCAGCCAACCCGCGCCCTGATTTGGCTAATACACCTCCTTTGCCAGCAGCGTTTGCTGCTCTTGCTCGCTCAAACCAGCCCAAAGGCCACGAGGTAAGGCCCGGAAAGGGGGCGGAGCGCAAGGGTGGGGGTGTGGCCATGTCAAGCAGCCATCAAGGCGGAGCCGGGTAAGCCCTCAACAGCCAACCAGGGCTGAGGCGACATCGCCTGACAGGGTGTGGCTGGACATTCCAGAGGGTTCGCTGGGCATGGCAATTTAACCCTTCGCGCGAGGCCCCCACCTCAGTTATGATGGGAGAGGCGCTTGGTTCGTTGAACAAGTTATGAGCCGGGGTCCTCTTCTGAATGAGTACGAGAGGAGACACGCTGAGTTGAGTTATGGGAGAGGCGCTTGCTGAGTTCGGGAGTTGAGTTACGAGAGGGAGAGACGCGCGGTGACAAGCTGTGCAAGGATTGATTGCGCTTTACAAAGGACTGGCGCACGGCATGCATTGCAGAGGACTGCAGCGTTGAGAAGGGCTGGTGCAGAAGGACGTTGGTGAAAGGCGCTTCGTAACACCATTGGGGAAGTGGCGCATCGTTCATAGCAATACCGGGAGCGCGTATAAAGGCGCCGGTACACCTATTGCGTACGCAATATAATCGCCCAGCTTACCTTTCCCCGATATATAATTGTCCGCCTCGCGCCTACGCCACGCGGAGAGTTGCCTGCCACCACCATCTGCACGGTACGAGTCGGGGACCGGACGAGCTGTGGACCCTTGGACCCTCAACCCGACCATCTTCAAACCCCGTGTGAGTGAGTCTGAGAGTGAGTCTGAGTGTGAACGGGCCCGAGTCCAGGGAATAAGTAAGACTGTATAAGACTGCCCTGTGTATCTGCTTCTTCCTCTTCCCTGTACATTCTTTCTCTTCCTTCCTCTTCTTATTTGTACAAAGTGTGTACTTCTCTTCCTTCCCATTCCATATTCCATTGTAATAAATTGCCTGTTCTTCCTGTTTTCCTCTAAATTCGACCGTATCAGTCTTTTCCTCAATTGGGTAAGCGTAGCACGATTAATAACCGCTCGAATCGGGTTTAGTACCTGTTAACGGCCCGAATCACGGCTCACTTCGCTCGGCGTGTCCACTAACGCCGTGGTTTAGGTGGGGTTATTTCCTTGCTTCACGGTCGGTGTTAGTACTTAGGTAATAGGACTAATTCGACAAACAACCCTATTTAACACCGACCGGAAGGAACGTGATAGCCTCAGGATCGCGTCGGCTAGTAAAAAGACAAGGGGATTAATCCCCCCTTGATAAGGGGGAGGCCGACGTTGGAGATCTGCAACAATATATATATAATATATATTGTTGCGGATCTCTGGGAATGGGGAGCTACCCGAGATGGGTGAGGCCTCGACCCCTCCTCAGTCCACGGGGTCGTCGTCCGCGACTATGCTCGCGTTCGGCGGATTGCCAAGCAACTTTAGCCCCCGAGCCCGCAGCTGCGGGTGGAAGGGTTAGCAGTCACAACCCGGATACCTTCGGACACACACAGCCGTGGGGACGGGGACTGAACCCCGCACAAGTCACACTTATTTCTGACGCCCGAGCGGTTGTGCGTTGTGTGACCCGTGCCGTTACACGAAGCGTACTTTGGACCCGATTGAGCGGTTTTAATTCAGGCGTTGCTAGGTCAATGAATGGAAAATGACAACGACGTTCAGGTTGGAAGTACCAAACACAATATTTAATTACAGGTATGTACAGAACAGAGACAAAGTAGAGAATCTTAGCAGCCTTACCTATACACCCAGACAGGGGCCCTCATTCATTCGGGGAAGGGAGAAAGGGTAATGCGCGGGGAAGCGCGGCCGCTTCTTGGTTCGGCCGGCTTCGTGCAGCTCGCCTGGATGGGCTCGGTCGTGCAGCGAACATGCAAGGATCGGCTCGGCAGACGCACACGCAGGGCTGCCTGCTCAGTCGATCAGCACGGTGGATGAAAACACCAGGAATCGCTCCAATCCAAGGTGCCAACAGCCGGAGATGATCGTGGCAGGAATGAAGAGCGAAGACGACGAACCAGGAGCAGGACCCAGAGGACCGATCAAGATAGCAGGAGCCGAGAGAGCGAATGTGTTATGGGCCGGGTTTTTATAACCCCCGAACCCTATCCTGAATGTTCCATGGGTCTCCATTGGTGACCGGGGGTCACGTCACGTGACAGCCCCTCATTGGCCACCCTCGGTCACCCCCCCCCCCTGCCTTCCCGTTAGCTCACATTGGTTGCTCGCTGCCCCTCCTCCCAGGAATGTCTCGTTACTCCTTCGGGGAAGGTTCTATTCCTCATTTGGGCCTGCAGGGCCTAGTCTATTCCCATGACGAGGCAATTTAGGCTTCAACCAGGCCTACAATCATCCTGCCTGACTCAATGCATTATTTGTTTTCTTTCTAAACACTGGAAAGGGCCTATGCTTTACATTTAATGAGAAATAACTAACTATAGGAGGCTACATGTTGTGGTGCAACTAACTATAGGGGGGTTGCCTTTATTCGCAAAACCGTAACAATATATTATTTATATATATATATATATATATTGTTACGGATCTCGGAGTACGGCACTCCACTTACCGAGGGGGGGGGGGTTAATCCACTCGTCTATTAAGCTGGCCGTCTCCGGTCCTGGAGCTATGACGTCACTTCCGGTCAGCGCTGAATAGGGTGGTCGGCCAATTGTTCCTCTTACCTAATTACCAGCGCTTTCCGGTAAGTGAGGAAATGAGCCCCGCCTGAGCCGCGGACAAGATGGAAGATTGCCGAGCGGTTTAGCAACCCGCAGCTCGAGCCGTTAAAAAAGGGAATAAACCCGATTATAGCGGTTGGCCAAATCGTGCCACAGGTACTCAATGGGGAAAAGACTAAGACGATCGGACGAGAGGAAGCAAAGAATACGAAGGGTAAAGGAAGAACAAATATGATTTATTAACTATCTAAAAGAGGAAACGAAAGAAGGGAATATACAAGAAGAGGAAACAAAAGGACAAAGGGCAACCTTAGACACTCTTATATAACACGCCCCTGACAATACAAACAGACTCACACGGAATGGTAGCTGGTAGGGGACGAAGGTCCAGGCGGATGGTTCCAGGTGAGGGGATGGTCCAGGCTCCGTGTCTGCGGGTGAAGGACGGCTGGCAGCTTGATGTCGTTGGCGCGCGACCGGACCTTACAAACGTGAGGGGCTGGGATGAATGCACGTATAGCATACCGAACGCTCTCAAAACCACGGCAGTTCGTATTGACAATGATCGTCCCAAACGATCCTCTGCGCAACGTTCTTAAGTTCGCCGCATCTGCGCTGTTCTCTCGCCTCTGCCGATCTCGTTCATCTCCCTCGGTCTCTGCCTTCTGCGTGAAAAGGCTTTGCGTTCGCGCTTTTATTGGAAGCCTCACGTATCAAGCCGCGTCCGCTTTGCTCCGCCTACCCGTCAACACGCCTCGGCCCGGATTGGTCACAAGGGTTCATCAGTACCTCCCCTCGTGACGCGTCGATGGGGACCACGCCTATGTTCCGGGCCGCTCCTCCCTTTTTCTCGCACTCTGACCGCGTGTGTAATGGTGACTTGGGGCCAGCAAACAAACCAAAAAGGCAGCGAACGCTGCAATACGGCTATTGGCACTTTGGAGAGAGCGAGAGATTGGGGATAATTGAAGGGGCCTATCTTATTTGATTAATACAACGCAGATTCAACTATTGGAAACAGATCCTTACCTGAAACACATACTAATGAAATAACTAAAGAAGAATCTATGGTGTCCTACGTGTTGTACATGGCCTAACTAGGGTGCAACCTTTACAAAGGGGGATATTTACAAGAATTATTATCATACGAAGTGAAGGTTCTAAAAACCGTAACACAAATATATATACAGTGCGTATCAAAAAAAAGGTAATCCGAATTCAAGGGGTTAATATGCAAAGGTTATTTAGTTTGACAATTTACATGTGGTTTACCAATTATGAGGAGATCCTCAGCTTTCCATTGATGCCTTTCATGCATCATTGCTGTCACACATAACCGAGTACATGTTCATTGAAAATGCCAGGTTCAAATCGCATTTTTACAAGTTTCGCTAATCGGTGCAAGACAGTTTGAAATGGACACATTACTTGTCGACTGCCAAGTTGATTATGTAAAATTGTTAAGCTAGTCTGGCAATCGTCGGTTGCGTCATCCTTTGTTTAAGATGGGTATTTAAGATGGGCCTACAGTGTATGGGTTTAGAGACAGTCTGAGTCATTGGAAAGATGGTTCAACTTACGACTGAACAGCGGACCTTTGTGGTTACAACCTTTCACCAAACTGGAAGTTTGCAGCGAACTCGTGATGCGTTCAGGGAACGTTTCCCAGAACGGGAGCCTCCAGCAGCCAAAACCATCTGGGCGAATGTTAGAAAATACCAAGAGCATGGCACTAGCCTCAACCGCAACAAGGAGAATTCTGGTAGGAGGTGCATTTGGCAATCGGAAATGAACATTGCAGCAGTAAGGCAGCAAGTTTTGGAGCACCCTAAGGATACCAGCGCAGGACGAAATGGGACGGGATTGCCTTTGGCAACATTCAACCGAATCACAAGACTGGACCTCCACCAACATCCATATCGGATTCACATCCAGCATCAACTTACGCCAGGGGATTTTGTCAGGAGGCTGGTGCTTGCCGGATGGTTGATAGCACGTTGCGAAGCAGATGTCAATTTCCTGCGGTATCTCGTTATCGGCGATGAAGCTGCTTTCGCCATTGACGGCAAGGTCAATACCCATAATGTTCTTGAATATGCACCAACAGGACAACCCCCGGAATTTAATTTTGACACCAACATGAATCGACAAAAGTGGACTGTTTGGTTGGGACTTTGTGGAAGTGGTCAGGTGATCGGACCATTTTTCTATCAAAGGAATGTCAATGGTAACAGGTATCTGCAGATGATTAATGATGAAGTTTTACCGCAGCTGGAGGAGAACTTTGAGCGACAGGTTCGTGGTGTATTCAGATATCTCTGGTGGGCCCAAGACGGCGCCCCAGCACATCGTCTTATCGCTGTCCGAGATCGACTGAGGGAACTCTTTGGAGACCGAGTTATCGCCCTCAACCATGCAGTGGAATGTCCGCCAAGATCACCTGACCTCACACCATGTGATTATTTCCTTTGGGAACATTTAAAGAACAAGGTGTTCGTAACTCCTCCCCGTGATCTTGACGAATTGCAGGGCCGTATTCGACATGAAGTGGATGCTTTGCGTAATGACCCGGCTATGGTGAGACGAGCAGTTCAGGGCATGCTCCGCTGCTGTGAGCTTTTTGTTGAAAGGGGAGGTGGACATGTTGAAGGTGTGGGTGCATAAAGGTCAATCATTCCTGAGAAAAGTTCACGTCTGACGTTCATTTTGCACCAATTATCCTGACTTGCATCGATTAGCCAAACTTGTAAAAATGCGATTTGAACTTGTCATTTTCAATGAACATGTACTCGGTCATGTGTGACAGCAATGATGCATAGACGGTATCAATGGAAAGCTGAGGATCTCCTCTTAATTACTAAACCACATGTAAATTGTCAAAATAAATAACCTTTGCATATTAACCTCTCGAATTCGGATTACCTTTTTTTTGATACGCACTGTATATATATATGCGCAGTGTTTGCATGTCACTGAACTACTCGTTCAAACTTTTTGAAATCGCACCGATGTTTGTTTAATTGAATTACGTTTTATTTGAACTTTAGAAATACGTAGAGTCAACGTAATTTTAATAACGTGGCAATGAGGTGTTTTTCATGATGTGGCGGTTACATGGAGGTGAGTTGTTTTTAATATCCATATCTATACTATGTCTGTGTGTGTCTCCATTTATCTTGGAGATGGCTGAACGGATCTTCGTCAAACTTTCAGAGGTTCATCAGTGAGTGATGGGGGCTGTTTTAGGCAAAAAGGTATGAAAATGTTGAAAAAAGCAGTTCGATTATTATTCCTTTATTCGATTTTTTAAAAAGCGCTCTCTAGTGCCTGAGCCTTTGGAGATGTGAAAGGAAATATTAAATATTCTCTGATCAGTGTGTGTGTGTGTGTGTGTGTATGTGTGTGTGTATGTATGTATGTGTGTTTATATTCATACTAGAACATAAGACTCGTCGTTTCACTGACAGAAATACCAATCTTTGCTGCGATGGCTAATCTATGGGTGGAGAAAGAAAAAGGATTCCTGGGAGATCCTGCTTGCTCTCCGTGCAGGGATAACCAACGTCACGTGTTGGCATTTGCAGTTTTAACACGCGTGTCCATGTACCCATAAAAAATGAAAAAACAAAAATCTTTTTTTGGATTACAAACACTCCCCGGAGTTACCTGAATCCACCGTAATTGGATTTATTGCAATCCGTTAATCCGTTCTCAAGTTATAACACAACAAACAGGCAGGCAGACACGGCTCCTTTTATAATATAGATATAACAACAACAATAAGCATTTTAAGGCCATTTTCCCTGCTAGAGCGGGGGTTAGCCTTGCGGGCCCCATGTTAATCTTCTCCATTTTGCCCTATTTTCTGCATCTCTCCTTGTTAACCCCCCTTGCCCGCATTTCTTCTTCCACCATCTTTAGCCAAGTCTTTCCCGTCCTCTACTTCCTTATACATTCATTTCCATCACTCTTCTCAACCAGTCACTTTCATCCTTCCTCAACACATGACCCAACCATCTCAACCTGTTTCTCTTCACAGCATCAATCACAGGCTCTATTCCCATCATCTTTCACAATTCATCATTTGTCTTCCTCTCTCTCTCAACGATACTCCGCACATCCGTCGAACCATTCGCATTTCCACCCTTTCCAGCCTTCGTTGCTGCTCTACGTTCATTACCCATGTCTCGCTCGCATAAATCATAACACTTCTCACACATGCAGCATACACCTTTCCCTTCAGCTTCAACGACACTGCCCTCCTCGTCAGCACACCACTCAGTTCCCGAAACTTCTTCCATGCACATCTCACTCGAGCAACCGTTGCCGAGTCTGATCCACCTTCTCCATTCAGCATGTCTCCGAGGTAGCAAAATGTTTTCACACCTTCCAGCTTAACTGTCTCCAAGATCCAATTCAACATTTCCTCCATCTGCAGCTCCCTCTGTGCACACCTTACACTTGAATGTAGCTGCCACACTGGTTAATGGCCCTCTCAGAACACTACATTTTTGATTAACCCACTCAGCGCACATTGTATATTGAATGGAGTTCACTCCGACACCCTTCTTGCACACAGCACATGGCCACTTCCCA